>NW_027526608.1:0-255358 GCF_052857255.1 Amblyomma americanum
TTAAGCACGAATACAAGCTTTGGCGCAGTTATAAGAGAAAAATTTTTGACGCGTATCACAAGGGCTTGTAAAGCCGATGTGTTCAGATTTAGCTCGTTTTGGTCTAAAACAGCTTGTTTGGTTGTATTAAGCACGAATACAAGCTTTTCGCGCAGTTATAAGAGAAAAAGTTTTGACGCCTGTCACAGGGAGACTTGTAAAACCGATGTGTTCAGATCTAGCTCGTATAGGTCTAAAACAGCTTGTTTCGTTGTATTAAGCACCAATACATGCTTTTCGCGCAGTTATAAGAGAAAACGTTTTGACGCGTATCACATAGACACTTGTAAAACCGATGTGTTCAGATCTAGCTCGTTTTGGTCTAAAACAGCTTGTTTCGTTGTATTACGCACGAATACAAGCTTTTCGAGCAGTTATAAGAGAAAAAGTTTTGACGCGTATCACATGGACACTTGTAAAACCGATGTGTTCAGATCTAGCTCGTTTAGGTCTAAAACAGCTTGTTTCGTTGTATTAAGCACGAATACATGCTTTTCGCGCAGTTATAAGAGAAAAAGTTTTGACGCGTATCACATGGACATTTGTAAAACCGATGTGTTCAGATCTAGCTCGTTTAGGTCTAAAACAGCTTGTTTCGTTGTATTAAGCACGAATACATGCTTTTCGCGCAGTTATAAGAGAAAACGTTTTGACGCGTATCACATAGACACTTGTAAAACCGATGTGTTCAGATCTAGCTCGTTTTGGTCTAAAACAGCTTGTTTCGTTGTAATACGCACGAATACAAGCTTTTCGAGCAGTTATGAGAAAAAGTTTTGACGCGTATCACATGGACACTTGTAAAACCGATGTGTTCAGATCTAGCTCGTTTAGGTCTAAAACAGCTTGTTTCGTTGTATTAAGCACGAATACATGCTTTTCGCGCAGTTATAAGAGAAAAAGTTTTGACGCGTATTACATAGACACTTGTAAAACCGATGTGTTCAGATCTAGCTCGTTTTGGTCTAAAACAGCTTCTTTCGTTG
This sequence comes from Amblyomma americanum, assembly GCF_052857255.1. Classification (NCBI taxonomy): domain Eukaryota; kingdom Metazoa; phylum Arthropoda; class Arachnida; order Ixodida; family Ixodidae; genus Amblyomma; species Amblyomma americanum. Next base: position 1,026 of record NW_027526608.1, read on the forward strand.
TATTACGCATGAATACAAACTTTTCGAGCAGTTATAAGAGAAAAAGTTTTGATGCGTATCACATAGACACTTGTAAAACCGATGTGTTCAGATCTAGCTCGTTTAGGCCTAAAACAGCTTGTTTCGTTGTATTAAGCACGAATACATGCTTTTCGCGCAGTTATAAGAGAAAAAGTTTTGACGCCTGTCACAGGGAGACGTAAAACCGATATGTTCAGATATAGCTCGCTTTGGTCTAAAACAGCTTGTTTCGTTGTATTAAGCACGCATACAAGCTTTTCGAGCAGTTATCAGAAGTTTTGACGCGTATCACATGGACACTTGTAAAACCGATGAGTTCAGATCTAGCTCGTTTAGGTCTAAAACAGATTGTTTCGTTGTATTAAACACGAATACATGCTTTTCGCGCAGTTATAAGAGAAAAAGTTTTGACGCGTATCACATAGACACTTGTAAAACCGATGTGTTCAGATCTAGCTCGTTTTGGTCTAAAACAGCTTGTTTCGTTGTATTACGCACGAATACAAGCTTTTCGAGCAGTTATGAGAAAAAGTTTTGACGCGTATCACATGGACACTTGTAAAACCGATTGGTTCAGATCTAGCTCGTTTAGGTCTAAAACAGCTTGTTTCGTTGTATTGAGCACGAATACATGTTTTTCGCGCAGTTATAAGAGAAAAAGATTTGACGCCTGTCACAGGGAGACGTAAAACCGATATGTTCAGATCTAGCTCGCTTTGGTCTAAAACAGCTTGTTTCGTTGTATTAAGCACGCATACAAGCTTTTCGAGCAGTTATCAGAAGTTTTGACGCGTATCACATGGACACTTGTAAAACCGATGTGTTCAGATCTAGCTCGTTTAGGTCTAAAACAGCTTGTTTCGTTGTATTAAGCACGAATACAAGCTTTGGCGCAGTTATAAGAGAAAAAGTTTTGACGCGTATCACAAGGGCTTGTAAAACCGATGTGTTCAGATTTAGCTCGTTTTGGTCTAAAACAGCTTGTTTGGTTGTATTAAGCACGAATACAAGCTTTTCGCGCAGTTATAAGAGAAAAAGTTTTGACGCCTGTCACAGGGAGACTTGTAAAACCGATGTGTTCAGATCTAGCTCGTATAGGTCTAAAACAGGTTGTTTCGTTGTATTAAGCACCAATACATGCTTTTCGCGCAGTTATAAGAGAAAACGTTTTGACGCGTATCACATAGACACTTGTAAAACCGATGTGTTCAGATCTAGCTCGTTTAGGTCTAAAACAGCTTGTTTCGTTGTATTAAGCACGAATACATGCTTTTCGCGCAGTTATAAGAGAAAAAGTTTTGACGCGTATCACATAGACACTTGTAAAACCGATGTGTTCAGATCTAGCTCGTTTTGATCTAAAACAGCTTGTTTCGTTGTAATACGCACGAATACAAGCTTTTCGAGCAGTTATGAGAAAAAGTTTTGACGCGTATCACATGGACACTTGTAAAACCGATATGTTCAGATCTAGCTCGTTTAGGTCTAAAACAGCTTGTTTCGTTGTATTAAGCACGAATACATGCTTTTCGCGCAGTTATAAAAGAAAAAGTTTTGACGCGTATCACATAGACACTTGTAAAACCGATGTGTTCAGATATAGCTCGTTTTGGTCTAAAACAGCTTGTTTCGTTGTATTACGCACGAATACAAGCTTTTCGAGCAGTTATGAGAAAAAGTTTTGACGCGTATCACATGGACACTTGTAAAACCGATGTGTTCAGATCTAGCTCGTTTAGGTCTAAAACAGCTTGTTTCGTTGTATTAAGCACGAATACATGCTTTTCGCGCAGTTATAAGAGAAAAAGTTTTGACGCGTATCACATAGACACTTGTAAAACCGATGCGTTCAGATTAGCTCGTTTTGGTCTAAAACAGCTTGTTTCGTTGCATTATGCACGAATACATGCTTTTCACGCAGTTATAAGAGAAAAAGTTTTGACGCGTATCACATAGACACTTGTTAAACCGATGTGTTCAGATCTAGCTCGTTTAGGCCTAAAACAGCTTGTTTCGTTGTATTAAGCACGAATACATGCTTTCGCGCAGTTATAAGAGAAAAAGTTTTGACGCCTGTCACAGGGAGACTTGTAAAACCGATGTGTTCAGATCTAGCTCGTTTTGGTCTAAAACAACTTGTTTCGTTGTATTAAGCACGAATACAAGCTTTTCGAGCAGTTATTCAGAAGTTTTGACGCGTATCACATGGACACTTGTAAACCGATGTGTTCAGATCTAGCTCGTTAGGTCTAAAACAGCTTGTTTGTTGTATTAAGCACGAATACATGCTTTTCGCGCAGTTATGAGAAAAGTTTTGACGCGTATTACATAGACACTTGTAAACCGATGTGTTCAGATCTAGCTCGTTTTGGTCTAAAACAGCCTCTTTCGTTGTATTACGCATGAATACAAGCTTTTCGAGCAGTTATAAGAGAAAAAGTTTTGACGCGTATCACATAGACACTTGTAAAACCGATGTGTTCAGATCTAGCTCGTTTAGGCCTAAAACAGCTTGTTTCGTTGTATTAAGCACGAATACATGCTTTTCGCGCAGTTATAAGAGAAAAAGTTTTGACGCGTATCACATAGACACTTGTAAATCCGATGTGTCAGATCTAGCTCGTTTTGGTCTAAAAACAGCTTGTTTCGTTGCAATACGCACGAATACAAGCTTTCGAGCAGTTATGAGAAAAAGTTTTGACGCGTATCACATGGACACTTGTAAAACCGATGTGTCAGATCTAGCTCGTTTAGGTCTAAAACAGCTTGTTTCGTTGTATTAAGCACGAATACATGCTTTTCGCGCAGTTATAAGAGAAAAAGTTTTGACGCCTGTCACAGGGAGACGTAAAACCGATATGTTCAGATATAGCTCGCTTTGGTCTAAAACAGCTTGTTTCGTTGTATTAAGCACGCATACAAGCTTTTCGAGTAGTTATCAGAAGGTTTGACGCGTAACACATGGACACTTGTAAAACCGATGTGTTCAGATCTAGCTCGTTTAGGTCTAAAACAGCTTGTTTCGTTGTATTAAGCACGAATACATGCTTTTCGCGCAGTTATAAGAGAAAAAGTTTTGACGCGTATTACATAGACACTTGTAAAACGATGTGTTCAGATCTAGCTCGTTTGGTCTAAAACAGCTTGTTTCGTTGTATTACGCACGAATACAAGCTTTTCGAGCAGTTATGAGAAAAAGTTTTGACGCGTATCACATGGACACTTGTAAAACCGATGAGTTCAGATCTAGCTCGATTTAGGTGTAAAACAGCTTGTTTTGTTGTATTAAATACGAATACATGCTTTTCGCGCAGTTATAAGAGAAAAGTTTTGACGCATATCACATAGACACTTGTAAAACCGATGTGTTCAGATCTAGCTCGTTTTGGTCTAAAACAGCTTGTTTCGTTGTATTACGCACGAATACAAGCTTTTCGAGCAGTTATGAGAAAAAGTTCTGACGCGTATCACATGGACACTTGTAAAACCGATTGGTTCAGATCTAGCTCGTTTATGGTCTAAAACAGCTTGTTTCGTTGTATTGAGCACGAATACATGCTTTTCCCGCGCAGTTATAAGAGAAAAAGTTTTGACGCGTATTACATAGACACTTGTAAAACCGATGTGTTCAGATTTAGCTCGTTTTGGTCTAAACACAGCTTGTTTGGTTGTATTAAGCACGAATACAAGCTTTTCGCGCAGTTATAAGAGAAAAGTTTTGAACGCCTGTCACAGGGAGACTTGTAAAACCGATGTGTTCAGATCTAGCTCGTATAGGTCTAAAACAGCTTGTTTCGTTGTATTAAGCACCAATACATTGCTTTTCGCGCAGTTATAAGAGAAAACGTTTTGACGCGTATCACATAGACACTTGTAAAACCGATGTGTTCAGATCTAGCTCGTTTTGGTCTAAAAGAGCTTGTTTCGTTGTATTACGCACGAATACAAGCTTTTCGAGCAGTTATAAGAGAAAAAGTTTTGACGCGTATCACATGGACACTTGTAAAACCGATGTGTTCAGATCTAGCTCGTTTTGGTGTAAAACAGCTTGTTTCGGTTAATTAAGCACGAATACATGCTTTGGCGCAGTTATAAGAGAAAAACTTTTGACGCGTATCACAAGAACACTTGTAAAACCGATGCGTTCAGATTAGCTCGTTTTGGTCTAAAACAGCTTGTTTCGTTGCATTATGCACGAATACATGCTTTTCGCGCAGTTATAAGAGAAAACGTTTTGACGCGTATCATTAGACACTTGTAAAAACCGATGTGTTCAGATCTAGCTCGTTTTGGTCTAAAACAGCTTGTTTCGTTGTAATACGCACGAATACAAGCTTTTCGAGCAGTTATGAGAAAAAGTTTTGACGCGTAATCACATGGACACTTGTAAAACCGATGTGTTCAGATCTAGCTCGTTTAGGTCTAAAACAGCTTGTTTTCGTTGTATTAAGCACGAATACATGCTTTTCGCGCAGTTATAAGAGAAAAAGTTTTGACGCGTAATCACATAGACACTTGTAAAACCGATGTGTTCAGATCTAGCTCGTTTTGGTCTAAAACAGCTTGTTTCGTTGTATTACGCACGAATACAAGCTTTTCGAGCAGTTATGAGAAAAAGTTTTGACGCGTATCACATGGACACTTGTAAAACCGATGTGTTCAGATCTAGCTCGTTTAGGTCTAAACAGCTTGTTTCGTGTATTAAGCACGAATACAAGCTTTTCGAGCATTTATGAGAAAATGTTTTGACGCGTATCACATGGACACTTGTAAAACCGATGTGTTCAGATCTAGCTCGTTTAGGTCTAAAACAGCTTGTTCGTTGTATTAAGCACGAATACATGCTTTTCCGCGCAGTTATAAGAGAAAAAGTTTTGACGAGTATCACATGGACACTTGCAAAACCGATGTGTTCAGATCTAGCTCGTTTTGGTGTAAAACAGCTTGTTTCGGTTTATTAAGCACGAATACATGCTTTGGCGCAGTTATAAGAGAAAAACGTTTGACGCGTATCACAAGGACTTGTAAAACCGATGGGTTCAGATTTAGCTCGTTTTGGTCTAAAACAGCTTGTTTGGTTGTATTAAGCACGAATACAAGCTTTTCGCGCAGTTATAAGAGAAAAGGTTTTGACGCCTGTCACAGGGAGACTTGTAAAACCGATGTGTTCAGATCTAGCTCGTTTAGGTCTAAAACAGCTTGTTTCCTTGTATTAAGCACGAATACATGCTTTTCGCGCAGTTATAAGAGAAAAGTTTCTACGCGTATCACATGGACACTAGTAAAACCGATGTGTTCAGATCTAGCTCGTTTAGGTCTAGAACAGCTTGTTTCGTTGTATTAAGCACAAATACATGCTTTTCGAGCAGTTATAAGAGAAAAAGTTTTGACGCGTATCACATGGACATTTGTAAAACCGATGTGTTCAGATCTAGCTCGTTTAGGCCTAAAACAGCTTGTTTCGTTGTATTAAGCACGAATACATGCTTTTCGCGCAGTTATAAGAGAAAAAGTTTTGACGCGTATCACATGGACATTTGTAAAACCGATGTGTTCAGATCTAGCTCGTTTAGGTCTAAAACAGCTTGTTTCGTTGTATTAAGCACGAATACATGCTTTTCGCGCAGTTATAAGAGAAAAAGTTTTGACGCGTATCACATAGACACTTGTAAAACGATGTGTTCAGATCTAGCTCGTTTGGTCTAAAACAGCTTGTTTCGTTGCAATACGCACGAATACAAGCTTTTCGAGCAGTTATGAGAAAAAGTTTTGACGCGTATCACATGGACACTTGTAAAACCGATGTGTTCAGATCTAGCTCGTTTAGGTCTAAAACAGCTTGTTTCGTTGTATTAAGCACGAATACATGCTTTTCGCGCAGTTATAAGAGAAAAAGTTTTGACGCCTGTCACAGGGAGACGTAAAACCGATATGTTCAGATATAGCTCGCTTTGGTCTAAAACAGCTTGTTTCGTTGTATTAAGCACGCATACAAGCTTTTCGAGTAGTTATCAGAAGGTTTGACGCGTAACACATGGACACTTGTAAAACCGAAATGTTCAGATCTAGCTCGCTTAGGTCTAAAACAGCTTGTTTCGTTGTATTAAGCACGAATACATGCTTTTCGCGCAGTTATAAGAGAAAAAGTTTTGACGCGTATTACATCACATCATCATCATCATCAGCCCTATTACACCCACTGCAGGGCAAAGGCCTCTCCCATGTCCTCTCCAATTAACCCTATCCTTTGCCTGCTGCATCCATACATAGACACTTGTAAAACCGATGTGTTCAGATCTAGCTCGTTTGGTCTAAAACAGCTTGTTTCGTTGTATTACGCACGAATACAAGCTTTTCGAGCAGTTATGAGAAAAAGTTTTGACGCGTATCACATGGACACTTGTAAAACCGATGAGTTCAGATCTAGCTCGTTTATGTCTAAAACAGCTTGTTTTGTTGTATTAAACACGAATACATGCTTTTCGCGCAGTTATAAGAGAAAAAGTTTTGACGCGTATCACATAGACACTTGTAAAACCGATGTGTTCAGATCCTAGCTCGTTTTGGTCTAAAACAGCTTGTTTCGTTGTATTACGCACGAATACAAGCTTTTCGAGCAGTTATGAGAAAAAGTTCTGACGCGTATCACATGGACACTTGTAAAACCGATTGGTTCAGATCTAGCTCGTTTAGATCTAAAACAGCTTGTTTCGTTGTATTGAGCACGAATACATGCTTTTCGCGCAGTTATAAGAGAAAAAGTTTTGACGCCTGTCACAGGGAGACGTAAACCGATATGTTCAGATCTAGCTCGCTTGGTCTAAACAGCTTGTTTCGTTGCATTAAGCACGCATACAAGCTTTTCGAGCAGTTATCAGAAGTTTTGACGCGTATCACATGGACACTTGTAAAACCGATGTGTTCAGATCTAGCTCGTTTAGGTCTAAAACAGCTTGTTTCGTTGTATTAAGCACGAATACATGCTTTTCGCGCAGTTATAAGAGAAAAAGTTTTGACGCGTATTACATAGACACTTGTAAAACCGATGTGTCAGATTTAGCTCGTTTTGGTCTAAAACAGCTTGTTTGGTTGTATTAGCACGAATACAAGCTTTTCGCGCAGTTATAAGAGAAAAGTTTTGACGCCTGTCACAGGAGACTTGTAAAACCGATGTGTTCAGATCTAGCTCGTATAGGTCTAAAACAGCTTGTTTCGTTGTATTAAGCACCAATACATGCTTTTTCGCGCAGTTATAAGAGAAAACGTTTTGACGCGTATCACATAGACACTTGTAAAACCGATGTGTTCAGATCTAGCTCGGTTTGGTCTAAAACAGCTTGTTTCGTTGTATTACGCACGAATACAAGCTTTTCGAGCAGTTATAAGAGAAAAAGTTTTGACGCGTATCACATGGACACTTGTAAAACCGATGTGTTCAGGATCTAGCTCGTTTTGGTGTAAAACAGCTTGTTTCGGTTAATTAAGCACGAATACATGCTTTGGCGCAGTTATAAGAGAAAAACTTTTGACGCGTATCACAAGAACACTTGTAAAACCGATGCGTTCAGATTAGCTCGTTTTGGTCTAAAACAGCTTGTTTCGTTGCAGTATGCACGAATTACATGCTTTTCAGCAGTTATAAGAGAACAAGTTTTGACGCGTATCATTAGACACTTGTAAAACCGATGTGTTCAGATCTAGCTCGTTTTGGTCTAAAACAGCTTGTTTCGTTGTAATACGCACGAATACAAGCTTTTCGAGCAGTTATGAGAAAAGTTTGACGCGTATCACATGGACACTTGTAAAACCGATGTGTTCAGATCTAGCTCGTTTAGGTCTAAAACAGCTTGTTTCGTTGTATTAAGCACGAATACATGCTTTTCGCGCAGTTATAACAGAAAAAGTTTTGACGCGTATCACATAGACACTTGTAAAACCGATGTGTTCAGATCTAGCTCGTTTTGGTCTAAAACAGCTTGTTTCGTTGTAATACGCACGAATACAAGCTTTTCGAGCAGTTATGAGAAAAAGTTTTGACGCGTATCACATGGACACTTGTAAAACCGATGTGTTCAGATCTAGCTCGTTTAGGTCTAAAACAGCTTGTTTCGTTGTATTAAGCACGAATACATGCTTTTCGCGCAGTTATAACAGAAAAAGTTTTGACGCGTATCACATAGACACTTGTAAAACCGATGTGTTCAGATCTAGCTCGTTTTGGTCTAAAACAGCTTGTTTCGTTGTATTACGCACGAATACAAGCTTTTCGAGCAGTTATGAGAAAAGTTTTGACGCGTATCTCATGGACACTTGTTAAAACCGATGTGTTCAGATCTAGCTCGTTTAGGTCTAAAACAGCTTGTTTCGTTGTATTAAGCACGAATACAAGCTTTTCGAGCATTTATGAGAAAATGTTTTGACGCGTATCACATGGACACTTGTAAAACCGATGTGTTCAGATCTAGCTCGTTTAGGTCTAAAACAGCTTGTTTCGTTGTATTAAGCACGAATACATGCTTTTCCGCGCAGTTATAAGAGAAAAAGTTTTGACACGTATCACATGGACACTTGTAAAACGATGTGTTCAGATCTAGCTCGTTTTGGTGTAAACAGCTTGTTTCGGTTTATTAAGCACGAATACATGCTTTGGCGCAGTTATAAGAGAAAAACTTTTGACGCGTATCACAAGGACATGTAAAACCGATGGGTTCAGATTTAGCTCGTTTTGGTCTAAAACAGCTTGTTTGGTTGTATTAAGCACGAATACAAGGCTTTTCGCGCAGTTATAAGAGAAAAGGTTTTGACGCCTGTCACAGGGAGACTTGTAAAAACCGATGTGTTCAGATCTAGCTCGTTTAGGTCTAAAACAGCTTGTTTCATTTCATTTATTGATCCCTTAAAGGCCCGAAGGCATTACATAAGGGGGGGCATATTGGTTTCCCAACGGCGATGATGGGAACATGCATAACAATAAGAAGAACAAACATACAAACAAACATAAAAGAGGTTGTAGTCATATCAGGGTTTTCCAGCAAGTGATACATCATTTAACAAAGATATGTCAAGCAATACTCGCTACAAAAGAGCGCAGAAGTGATCAAGATTTATGTGAGGTGAATTTTTATTTTCTCGCGGAATGTTTTGTGATCAGTGCATGCAGCGATGTCGTTAGGCAGTGAATTCCATAGTGCTATTGCGTTGGGGAAAAATGAGTTGTTGTAAGCTGACGTGTGGCCACTGATGCGTGCTATCGGTTACCGTGACTAAGCCGGGAGGACGTTCGTAGTGGGGCGGTTAATAGAGCGTGCCGTGATCTTGTGTTATGATAAAATGTATGAAGTAAGCATAGGCGGGAAACGACGCGGCGTGATTCCAGTGTTGAGAGACGGAGGGACTGCTTGAGGGCGGTGACACTGGCTTCTCTTGAGTAACATGAAGTGATGAACCGAGCTGCACGATTTTGAATTGATTCCAATTCGATGGTGAGATACGATTGCCATGGGTGCCAGATGGATGATGCATACTCTAATTTTGGCCGCACAAATGTTTCATACGCGAGTTGTTTATGTTAGGGGATGCAGATTTCAGATTCCTTCTCAGGTAGCCAAGTGTGCGTGAAGTGTCGGAGCAAATGGTTCTAATGTGGGTGACCCAAGAAAGTGTTGATGTGAGATGTACACCTAGATATTTGTAAGATTTTGCAACGGTTATAGGGACTGATGAAATGCTGTAAGTGTGATTCGTCAAGGTGTGTTTGTGAGTGAAGGACAACGATTTGCACTTAGTAAGATTTAAAGGCATCTGCCACTTTTCACACCATGATGCAATAACGTCAAGGTCCAGTGCAAAGTGAGGTTATCGGTTGGGTTACTTATTGCATTATAGATGACACAATCGTCCGCAAAGAGTCGCAATTGCATTGAATATTAGAGGCAGGTCGTTGATGTATATTAAGAAGAGTAATGGTGATAACCCGGCCCCTTGAGGGACACCCAGATGTTACATCTGTAAGGGTGACTGGATGTTATTGGCGGATGTGAACTGCGAGCGTCCTTTAGAAAATGTTCGAGCCAGCATATCAGGATTAGCAGGAATTCCCAGGAACGAAAGTTTTCGCAAGCAGATGGTTGTGAGGTACGCGATCAAATGCTTCGAGAAGTCTAAGAAGATTGCATCTATTTGGAGGTTATCGTCTATGGCCTTAAGGATGTCTTGGGTGAACTCTGCCAGCTGGGTTTCGCATGAAAATGATTTCCTGAAGCCATGTTGATGAGGATAAAAGAAATTATTGAATCAAGTGAGACATTAAGCTTGATGATAAAATGTGCTCTAGAAGTTTAGAAGATTGCTAGTAAGGGATATTGGACGATAGTTAGCTGGGCATGCGCGATCACCTGTTTTGAAAATGGGGAACAATTTGGGCTATCTTCCAATCGTCAGGAATGTTTCCGGTGTCTAAAGATTGGGTAAATATTAGGTGTAAGTAGCTGGCTTGATAATGATAGAGTGTTTTAAGTAGTTTACTGTTATTTGGTCACATCCTGCAGATGATGACAGCTTGAGTGAACTGATTAATTTGGAGATTCCTTCGGGGCTAATTTGAATTTCCGGCATTTCTTTTTGACTATTGGTTTGCAAAACGTTGGGTGTAGAATTGCTGACAGGCGAAAACACAGATGAGAAGTAGTCATTTAAAAGTTTTGCGCATTGATTAGTATCAGCTGGTTCGCCATCAGGTCCTACAAGATCGAACCGATTAGATTTATGTTTAGGGGAGAGGATACGCCAGAATTTGGTGGGATTTGTTTTGAGAATGGATAGCAAGTCAACAGAGAAAAATTTATCTTTCGCAGCACTCAATTCATTTAAATATTTACTCGCGCAGGCGTGGTATCTCTCCCATGCTTCTTGTTTTTGGCTTAGTTTAGCGGAACGATAAAGCCGTTTTTTCCTACTAAGAAGGTGCTTCAAGTTTTTGTTAAACCAAATATTGTTGGAATCCGATTTGACGACAATGGTTGGGATGTACTTATTTTTTAGTCGCAACATTGTTGACTTGTAACTTTCCCAGTTTTCGTGAACTGTGTTGGTTAGATAAGAACCTAGGGAAGTCGGTGAAAAGAATGAAAGTTCCTTATTTATGGAATCGAAATTACCTCGCTTATAGTCAGTGATTAATTTTTCGTAGGTGATCGCCTGTTTGGAATGTAATGACGTGCAAATGTGCAGCAACATGTGATCGCTGAGGCCCGGAAGCAGAGTTACACTGTGAATGTTGTCTGGGCAAGATGTCAGTAACAGGTCAAGAGTGTGAGTACCTCTTGTGGGGTGTGTGATGGTTTGATGCAGGTTGAAGTCAAGTGTTAAGTCAAGAAATTGTTTCGATTCTTTGGAAGGTGAATGACTAGATACAGAGAGGGAAGCCCAGTTTATATGTGGATAGTTAAAATCACCGAACAGAAAGATGTTCGATTCAAATATGTGTTTTTAATCGTCGTTAATGCGTCATGAAGGGAGTCACAGAAGGATGAATCGCTGTCTGGTGGCCTGTAGCAAATGCCCAATATTTCTTTCAATCCGAAGTTGTGCACGCATACCCAGGTTAGTTCTAGTTTGGTGTCGTGACAGATGAGTGATGATGATAGGGTGTTTCGGATGGCGATAAGCACTCCTCCGCCCCTCCGTCCGCGCCGATCACGACGATAAAGAACGTAGTTCCCGTTTGAAGGGAGGATTTCAGTATCTTTCACGCCTTCGTGTAGCCACGTTTCTGTTAGTAGGACAATGTCAGCACCAGTGTCGTCGATAAGGCTGTACAGTTTATCTCGCTTTGGTAAAATGCTCCGTATGTTAGTGAGGGACGATATTGAGATGCTTGGAACGTGAAGGGTGGGGGCGATTTGGTGGCGTAGCATGTTTTGCGGGGTGTCAATCGGTGCTTTGTGATGGTTTGTAGGAGAGGTGCTGGGATTGAGCACGACCAGCTGGCTGTTTTGCAGACCTCAATAACGCTATCAGACACAGGGTCGTACACATAGCATTTATGCCCTACATGAAGCTTGTCAACGTTAAGCTTGAATGCGCATTTTTTAGGCCGAATAAACTGTATCAATTTAGAGCGAGCGAGACGTGTGCAAAAGCAAAATCTTCTCTGATGGCGTAACTTGTATCTTTCAGTTTGGGACCCGCAGGCTAGGATGGTGTCTTTGGTTTTAAAGTGTGCTAATTTAACAATGATAGGACGTTTTTTTTCAGCATTAAATTTAACTAAACGGTGGGCACGCTCGATGCTGGTGGGGTCTATCTCGATGTCAAGTTCATTCGAACAGAATGACAAGACTTGTGTTTCAGATTCTGCCCAGGATTCATTTTCAGTGTCTTCAAGGCCTAGGAAGAGCAAATTGTTTCGTCGCATTCGATTACTGGTATCAATACTTGCGGCCTTTAAGACTGCTATTTCATGTTTAAGTTCGCCTGTTTCGTTCAGGTTGGTGTGTATGCTCAGGTTCTGTTGGGATGTTTCCAGCGCAAGCACGCGGTTTGTTAGTGAGGATATTAACTTTTCATGGGTTATTTGGGTAGTACGTAGCTGTTTCAGCTCAGTACTGAAGGCTGCGTTGTTTGTTCCTCAAGGCGCTGCAGAGCGTCCAGGATAGCTTTATCATCCTTCTTGGGAGGGCCTGGTTAAGTTCACATCACCTGACAGCAAGAGCAATAATCGCGACAACATTCCAAGCGCCAGCATATCACAACTAAGACGCATAACACCACGCCAGTCGACAAAATTGGGGGCACGACACCGCGACAAGGCAGCGGTTGCTACTTCGGTATTCTTTACAAGGTAAGTAACCAACCTGGAACAGGAGGATGGCCGTAAACATGGTGCAGCGAACGGTGTCGGGCCCCAAGTGGCTGGCGCAGCCCACTTTGCTTAAGTAGTGCCCGATCCGTCTTGTGACTGGTGACGTTTGCGATGCGGTACGTTGCCAGGCGAAGTGCTGTATTCGGGCTGGATTTGAGTTCGCGGCGACTGGAGGGGGTTCTAGCCAAGGCGGGTTCCACTTTTTAGCTCCACTCAGGGTGAAGGCGGTAGTTGAAGGCTGGTAATCCGAGGATGGGCACGCACTGGAAGGCAGCCAGCACGTCAGCATCTGGAACAGGAGGATGGCCGTAAACATGGTGCAGCGAACGGTGTCGGGCCCCAAGTGGCTGGCGCAGCCACTTTGCTTAAGTAGTGCCCGATCCGGTCTTGTGACTGGTGACGTTGGCGATGCGGTACGTTGCCAGGCGAAGTGCTGTATTCGGGCTGGATTTGAGTTCGCGGCGACTGGAGGGGTTCTAGCCAAGGCGGTTCCACTTTTTAGCTCCACTCAGGGTGAAGGCGGTAGTTGAAGGCTGGTAATCCGAGGATGGGCACGCACTGGAAGGCAGCCAGCACGTCAGCATCTGGAACAGGAGGATGCCGTAAACATGGTGCAGCACGAATACATGCTTTTCGCGCAGTTATAAGAGAAAAAGTTCTCTACGCGTATCACATGGACACTAGTAAAACCGATGTGTTCAGATCTAGCTCGTTTAGGTCTAAAACAGCTTGTTTCGTTGTATTAAGCACAAATACATGCTTTTCGAGCAGTTATAAGAGAAAAAGTTTTGACGCGTATCACATGGACATTTGTAAAACCGATGTGTTCAGATCTAGCTCGTTTTGGTGCAAAACAGCTTGTTTCGGTTTATTAAGCACGAATACATGCTTTGGCGCAGTTATAAGAGAAAAACTTTTGACGCGTATCACATGGACACTTGTAAACCGATGTGTTCAGATCTAGCTCGTTTAGGTCTAAAACAGCTTGTTTCGTTGTATTAAGCACGAATACATGCTTTTCGCGCAGTTATGAGAAAAAGTTTAGACGCGTATCAAATAGACACTTGTAAAACCGATGTGTTCAGATCTAGCTCGTTTTGGTTCTAAAACAGCTTCTTTCATTGTATTACGCATGAATACAAGCTTTTCGAGCAGTTATAAGAGAAAAAGTTTTGACGCGTATCACATAGACACTTGTAAAACCGATGTGTTCAGATCTAGCTCGTTTAGGTCTAAAACAGCTTGTTTCGTTGTATTAAGCACGAATACATGCTTTTCGCGCAGTTATAAGAGAAAAAGTTTTGACGCGTATCACATGGACATTTGTAAAACCGATGTGTTCAGATCTAGCTCGTTTAGGTCTAAAACAGCTTGTTTCGTTGTATTTAAGCACGAATACATGCTTTTCCGCGCAGTTATAAGAAGAAAAAGTTTTGACGCGTATCACATAGACACTTGTAAAACCGATGTGTTCAGATCTAGCTCGTTTTGGTCTAAAACAGCGTGTTTCGTTGTAATACGCACGAATACAAGCTTTTCGAGCAGTTATGAGAAAAAGTTTTGACGCGTATCACATGGACACTTGTAAAACCGATGTGTTCAGATCTAGCTCGTTTAGGTCTAAAACAGCTTGTTTCGTTGTATTAAGCACGAATACATGCTTTTCGCGCAGTTATAAAAGAAAAAGTTTGACGCGTATCACATAGACACTTGTAAAACCGATGTGTTCAGATCTAGCTCGTTTTGGTCTAAAACAGCTTGTTTCGTTGTATACGCACGAATACAAGCTTTTCGAGCAGTTATGAGAAAAAGTTTTGACGCGTATCACATGGACACTTGTAAAATCGATGTGTTTAGATCTAGCTCGTTTAGGTCTAAAACAGCTTGTTTCGTTGTATTAAGCACGAATACATGCTTTCGCGCAGTTATAAGAGAAAAAGTTTTGACGCGTATCACATAGACACTTGTAAAACCGATGTGTTCAGATCTAGCTCGTTTAGGTCTAAAACAGCTTGTTTCGTTGTATTAAGCACGAATACATGCTTTTCGCGCAGTTATAAGAGAAAAAGTTTTGACGCGTATCACTAGACACTTGTAAAACCGATGCGTTCAGATTAGCTCGTTTTGGTCTAAAACAGCGTGTTTCGTTGCATTATGCACGAATACATGCTTTTCGCGCAGTTATAAGAGAAAAAGTTTTGATGCGTATCACATAGACACTTGTAAAACCGATGTGTTCAGGTCTAGCTCGTTTTGGTGTAAAACAGCTTGTTTCGGTTAATTAAGCACGAATACATGCTTTGGCGCAGTTATAAGAGAAAACTTTTGACGCGTATCACAAGAACACTTGTAAAACCGAAGCGTTCAGATTAGCTCGTTTTGGTCTAAACAGCTTGTTCGTTGCATTATGCACGAATACATGCTTTTCGCGCAGTTATAAGAGAAAAAGTTTTGACGCGTATCATTAGACACTTGTAAAAACCGATGTGTTCAGATCTAGCTCGTTTTGGTCTAAAACAGCTGTTTCGTTGTAATACGCACGAATACAAGCTTTTCGAGCAGTTATGAGAAAAGTTTTGACGCGTATCACATGGACACTTGTAAAACCGATGTGTTCAGATCTAGCTCGTTTAGGTCTAAAAACAGCTTGTTTCGTTGTATTAAGCACGAATACATGCTTTTCGCGCAGTTATAAAAGAAAAAGTTTTGACGCGTATCACATAGACACTTGTAAAACCGATGTGTTCAGATCTAGCTCGTTTTGGTCTAAAACAGCTTGTTTCGTTGTATTACGCACGAATACAAGCTTTTCGAGCAGTTATGAGAAAAAGTTTTGACGCGTATCACATGGACACTTGTAAAATCGATGTGTTTAGATCTAGCTCGTTTAGGTCTAAAACAGCTTGTTTCGTTGTATTAAGCACGAATACATGCTTTCGCGCAGTTATAAGAGAAAAAGTTTTGACGCGTATCACATAGACACTTGTAAAACCGATGTGTTCAGATCTAGCTCGTTTAGGTCTAAAACAGCTTGTTTCGTTGTATTAAGCACGAATACATGCTTTTCGCGCAGTTATAAGAGAAAAAGTTTTGACGCGTATCACTTAGACACTTGTAAAAACGATGCGTTCAGATTAGCTCGTTTTGGTCTAAAACAGCGTGTTTCGTTGCATTATGCACGAATACATGCTTTTCGCGCAGTTATAAGAGAAAAAGTTTTGATGCGTATCACATAGACACTTGTAAAACCGATGTGTTCAGGTCTAGCTCGTTTTGGTGTAAAACAGCTTGTTTCGGTTAATTAAGCACGAATACATGCTTTGGCGCAGTTATAAGAGAAAAACTTTTGACGCGTATCACAAGAACACTTGTAAAACCGAAGCGTTCAGATTAGCTCGTTTTGGTCTAAAACAGCTTGTTTCGTTGCATTATGCACGAATACATGCTTTTCGCGCAGTTATAAGAGAAAAAGTTTTGACGCGTATCATTAGACACTTGTAAAACCGATGTGTTCAGATCTAGCTCGTTTTGGTCTAAAACAGCTTGTTTCGTTGTAATACGCACGAATACAAGCTTTTCGAGCAGTTATGAGAAAAAGTTTTGACGCGTATCACATGGACACTTGTAAAACCGATGTGTTCAGATCTAGCTCGTTTAGGTCTAAAACAGCTTGTTTCGTTGTATTAAGCACGAATACATGCTTTTCGCGCAGTTATAACAGAAAAAGTTTTGACGCGTATCACATAGACACTTGTAAAACCGATGTGTTCAGATCTAGCTCGTTTTGGTCTAAAACAGCTTGTTTCGTTGTATTACGCACGAATACAAGCTTTTCGAGCAGTTATGAGAAAAAGTTTTGACGCGTATCACATGGACACTTGTAAAACCGATGTGTTCAGATCTAGCTCGTTTAGGTCTAAAACAGCTTGTTTCGTTGTATTAAGCACGAATACATGCTTTTCGCGCAGTTATAAGAGAAAAAGTTTTGACACGTATCACATGGACACTTGTAAAACCGATGTGTTCAGATCTAGCTCGTTTTGGTGTAAAACAGCTTGTTTCGGTTTATTAAGCACGAATACATGCTTTGGCGCAGTTATAAGAGAAAAACTTTTGGCGCGTATCACAAGGACATGTAAAACCGATGGGTTCAGATTTAGCTCGTTTTGGTCTAAAACAGCTTGTTTGGTTGTATTAAGCACGAATACAAGCTTTTCGCGCAGTTATAAGAGAAAAGGTTTTGACGCCTGTCACAGGGAGACTTGTAAAACCGATGTGTTCAGATCTAGCTCGTTTAGGTCTAAAAAAGCTTGTTTCCTTGTATTAAGCACGAATACATGCTTTTCGCGCAGTTATAAGAGAAAAAGTTTCTACGCGTATCACATGGACACTAGTAAAACCGATGTGTTCAGATCTAGCTCGTTTAGGTCTAAAACAGCTTGTTTCGTTGTATTAAGCACGAATACATGCTTTCGCGCAGTTATAAGAGAAAAAGTTTTGACGCGTATCACATAGACACTTGTAAAACCGATGTGTTCAGATCTAGCTCGTTTTGGTGCAAAACAGCTTGTTTCGGTTTATTAAGCACGAATACATGCTTTGGCGCAGTTATAAGAGAAAAACTTTTGACGCGTATCACATGGACACTTGTAAACCGATGTGTTCAGATCTAGCTCGTTTAGGTCTAAAACAGCTTGTTTCGTTGTATTAAGCACGAATACATGCTTTTCGCGCAGTTATGAGAAAAAGTTTTGACGCGTATCACATAGACACTTGTAAAACCGATGTGTTCAGATCTAGCTCGTTTTGGTCTAAAACAGCTTCTTTCATTGTATTACGCATGAATACAAGCTTTTCGAGCAGTTATAAGAGAAAAAGTTTTGACGCGTATCACATAGACACTTGTAAAACCGATGTGTTCAGATCTAGCTCGTTTAGGTCTAAAACAGCTTGTTTCGTTGTATTAAGCACGAATACATGCTTTTCGCGCAGTTATAAGAGAAAAAGTTTTGACGCGTATCACATGGACATTTGTAAAACCGATGTGTTCAGATCTAGCTCGTTTAGGTCTAAAACAGCTTGTTTCGTTGTATTAAGCACGAATACATGCTTTTCGCGCAGTTATAAGAGAAAAAGTTTTGACGCGTATCACATAGACACTTTTAAAACCGATGTGTTCAGATCTAGCTCGTTTTGGTCTAAAACAGCGTGTTTCGTTGTAATACGCACGAATACAAGCTTTTCGAGCAGTTATGAGAAAAAGTTTTGACGCGTATCACATAGACACTTGTAAAACCGATGTGTTCAGATCTAGCTCGTTTAGGTCTAAAACAGCTTGTTTCGTTGTATTAAGCACGAATACATGCTTTTCGCGCAGTTATAAAAGAAAAAGTTTTGACGCGTATCACATAGACACTTGTAAAACCGATGTGTTCAGATCTAGCTCCTTTTGGTCTAAAACAGCTTGTTTCGTTGTATTACGCACGAATACAGCTTTTCGAGCAGTTATGAGAAAAAGTTTTGACGCGTATCACATGGACACTTGTAAAATCGATGTGTTCAGATCTAGCTCGTTTAGGTCTAAAACAGCTTGTTTCGTTGTATTAAGCACGAATACATGCTTTCGCGCAGTTATAAGAGAAAAAGTTTTTGACGCGTATCACATAGACACTTGTAAAACCGATGTGTTCAGATCTAGCTCGTTTAGGTCTAAAACAGCTTTTTTCGTTGTATTAAGCACGAATACATGCTTTTCGCGCAGTTATAAGAGAAAAAGTTTTGACGCGTATCACTTAGACACTTGTAAAACCGATGCGTTCAGATTAGCTCGTTTTGGTCTAAAACAGCGTGTTTCGTTGCATTATGCACGAATACATGCTTTTCGCGCAGTTATAAGAGAAAAAGTTTTGACGGCGTATCACACAGACACTTGTAAAACCGATGTGTTCAGATCTAGCTCGTTTTGGTCTAAAACAGCTTGTTCGTTGTAATACCCACGAATACAAGCTTTTCGAGCAGTTATGAGAAAAAGTTTTGACGCGTATCACAAGGACACTTGTAAAACCGATGTGTCAGATCTAGCTCGTTTAGGTCTAAACAGCTTGTTTCGTTGTATTAAGCACGAATACAGGCTTTTCGCGCAGTTATAAGAGAAAAAGTTTGACGCGTATCATTAGACACTTGTAAAACCGATGTGTTCAGATCTAGCTCGTTTTGGTCTAAAACAGCTTGTTTCGTTGTAATACGCACGAATACAAGCTTTTCGAGCAGTTATGAGAAAAAGTTTTGACGCGTATCACATGGACACTTGTAAAACCGATGTGTTCAGATCTAGCTCGTTTAGGTCTAAAACAGCTTGTTTCGTTGTATTAAGCACGAATACATGCTTTTCGCGCAGTTATAACAGAAAAAGTTTGACGCGTATCACATAGACACTTGTAAAACCGATGTGTTCAGATCTAGCTCGTTTTGGTCTAAAACAGCTTGATTCGTTGTATTACGCACGAATACAAGCTTTTCGAGCAGTTATGAGAAAAAGTTTTGACGCGTATCACATGGACACTTGTAAAACCGATGTGTTCAGATCTAGCCTCGTTTAGGTCTAAAACAGCTTGTTTCGTTGTATTATAGCACGAATACATGCTTTTCGCGCAGTTATAAGAGAAAAAGTTTTGACACGTATCACATGGACACTTGTAAAACCGATGTGTTCAGATCTAGCTCGTTTTGGTGTAAAAACAGCTTGTTTCGGTTTATTAAGCACGAATACATGCTTTGGCGCAGTTATAAGAGAAAAACTTTTGGCGCGTATCACAAGGACATGTAAAACCGATGGGTTCAGATTTAGCTCGTTTTGGTCTAAAACAGCTGTTTGGTTGTATTAAGCACGAATACAAGCTTTTCGCGCAGTTATAAGAGAAAAGGTTTTGACGCCTGTCACAGGGAGACTTGTAAAACCGATGTGTTCAGATCTAGCTCGTTTAGGTCTAAAAAAGCTTGTTTCCTTGTATTAAGCACGAATACATGCTTTTCGCGCAGTTATAAGAGAAAAAGTTTCTACGCGTATCACATGGACACTAGTAAAACCGATGTGTTCAGATCTAGCTCGTTTAGGTCTAAAACAGCTTGTTTCGTTGTATTAAGCACGAATACATGCTTTCGCGCAGTTATAAGAGAAAAAGTTTTGACGCGTATCACATAGACACTTGTAAAACCGATGTGTTCAGATCTAGCTCGTTTTGGTGCAAAACAGCTTGTTTCGGTTTATTAAGCACGAATACATGCTTTGGCGCAGTTATAAGAGAAAAACTTTTGACGCGTATCACATGGACACTTGTAAACCGATGTGTTCAGATCTAGCTCGTTTAGGTCTAAAACAGCTTGTTTCGTTGTATTAAGCACGAATACATGCTTTTCGCGCAGTTATGAGAAAAAGTTTTGACGCGTATCACATAGACACTTGTAAAACCGATGTGTTCAGATCTAGCTCGTTTTGGTCTAAAACAGCTTCTTTCATTGTATTACGCATGAATACAAGCTTTTCGAGCAGTTATAAGAGAAAAAGTTTTGACGCGTATCACATAGACACTTGTAAAACCGATGTGTTCAGATCTAGCTCGTTTAGGTCTAAAACAGCTTGTTTCGTTGTATTAAGCACGAATACATGCTTTTCGCGCAGTTATAAGAGAAAAAGTTTTGACGCGTATCACATGGACATTTGTAAAACCGATGTGTTCAGATCTAGCTCGTTTAGGTCTAAAACAGCTTGTTTCGTTGTATTAAGCACGAATACATGCTTTTCGCGCAGTTATAAGAGAAAAAGTTTTGACGCGTATCACATAGACACTTTTAAAACCGATGTGTTCAGATCTAGCTCGTTTTGGTCTAAAACAGCGTGTTTCGTTGTAATACGCACGAATACAAGCTTTTCGAGCAGTTATGAGAAAAAGTTTTGACGCGTATCACATAGACACTTGTAAAACCGATGTGTTCAGATCTAGCTCGTTTAGGTCTAAAACAGCTTGTTTCGTTGTATTAAGCACGAATACATGCTTTTCGCGCAGTTATAAAAGAAAAAGTTTTGACGCGTATCACATAGACACTTGTAAAACCGATGTGTT
Organism: Amblyomma americanum; assembly: GCF_052857255.1. Classification (NCBI taxonomy): domain Eukaryota; kingdom Metazoa; phylum Arthropoda; class Arachnida; order Ixodida; family Ixodidae; genus Amblyomma; species Amblyomma americanum. Next base: position 22,029 of record NW_027526608.1, read on the forward strand.
CAGATCTAGCTCCTTTTGGTCTAAAACAGCTTGTTTCGTTGTATTACGCACGAATACAAGCTTTTCGAGCAGTTATGAGAAAAAGTTTTGACGCGTATCACATGGACACTTGTAAAATCGATGTGTTCAGATCTAGCTCGTTTAGGTCTAAAACAGCTTGTTTCGTTGTATTAAGCACGAATACATGCTTTCGCGCAGTTATAAGAGAAAAAGTTTTGACGCGTATCACATAGACACTTGTAAAACCGATGTGTTCAGATCTAGCTCGTTTAGGTCTAAAACAGCTTTTTTCGTTGTATTAAGCACGAATACATGCTTTTCGCGCAGTTATAAGAGAAAAAGTTTTGACGCGTATCACTTAGACACTTGTAAAACCGATGCGTTCAGATTAGCTCGTTTTGGTCTAAAACAGCGTGTTTCGTTGCATTATGCACGAATACATGCTTTTCGCGCAGTTATAAGAGAAAAAGTTTTGACGCGTATCACACAGACACTTGTAAAACCGATGTGTTCAGATCTAGCTCGTTTTGGTCTAAAACAGCTTGTTTCGTTGTAATACCCACGAATACAAGCTTTTCGAGCAGTTATGAGAAAAAGTTTTGACGCGTATCACAAGGACACTTGTAAAACCGATGTGTTCAGATCTAGCTCGTTTAGGTCTAAAACAGCTTGTTTCGTTGTATTAAGCACGAATACAGGCTTTTCGCGCAGTTATAAGAGAAAAAAGTTTGACGCGTATCACATAGACACTTGTAAAACCAATGTGTTCAGATCTAGCTCGTTTAGGTCTAAAACAGGTTGTTTCGTTGTATTAAGCACGAATACATGCTTTTCGCGCAGTTATAAGAGAAAAAGTTTTGACGCGTATCACATGGACACTTGTAAAACCGATGTGTTCAGATCTAGCTCGTTTTGGTGTAAAACAGCTTGTTTCGGTTTATTAAGCACGAATACATGCTTTTGCGCAGTTATAAGAGAAAAACTTTTGACGCGTATCACAAGGACTTGTAAAACCGATGGGTTCAGATTTAGCTCGTTTTGATCTAAAACAGCTTGTTTGGTTGTATTAAGCACGAATACAAGCTTTTCGCGCAGTTATAAGAGAAAAAGTTTTGACGCCTGTCACAGGGAGACTTGTAAAACCGATGTGTTCAGATCTAGCTCGTTTTGGTCTAAAACAACTTGTTTCGTTGTATTAAGCACGAATACAAGCTTTTCGAGCAGTTATCAGAAGTTTTGACGCGTATCACATGGACACTTGTAAACCGATGTGTTCAGATCTAGCTCGTTTAGGTCTAAAACAGCTTGTTTCGTTGTATTAAGCACAAATACATGCTTTTCGCGCAGTTATGAGAAAAAGTTTTGACGCGTATCACATAGACACTTGTAAAACCGATGTGTTCAGATCTAGCTCGTTTTGGTCTAAAACAGCTTCTTTCGTTGTATTACGCATGAATACAAGCTTTTCGAGCAGTTATAAGAGAAAAAGTTTTGACGCGTATCACATAGACACTTGTAAAACCGATGTGTTCAGATCTAGCTCGTTTAGGTCTAAAACAGCTTTTTTCGTTGTATTAAGCACGAATACATGCTTTTCGCGCAGTTATAAGAGAAAAAGTTTTGACGCGTATCACATGGACATTTGTAAAACCGATGTGTTCAGATCTAGCTCGTTTAGGTCTAAAACAGCTTGTTTCGTTGTATTAAGCACGAATACATGCTTTTCGCGCAGTTATAAGAGAAAAAGTTTTGACGCGTATCACATAGACACTTGTAAAACCGATGTGTTCAGATCTAGCTCGTTTTGGTCTAAAACAGCTTGTTTCGTTGTAATACGCACGAAAACAAGCTTTTCGAGCAGTTATGAGAAAAAGTTTTGACGCGTATCACATGGACACTTGTAAAACCGATGTGTTCAGATCTAGCTCGTTTAGGTCTAAAACAGCTTGTTTCGTTGTATTAAGCACGAATACATGCTTTTCGCGCAGTTATAAAAGAAAAAAGTTTTGACGCGTATCACATAGACACTTGTAAAACCGATGTGTTCAGATCTAGCTCGTTTTGGTCTAAAACAGCTTGTTTCGTTGTATTACGCACGAATACAAGCTTTTCGAGCAGTTATGAGAAAAAGTTTTGACGCATATCACATAGACACTTGTAAAACCGATGTGATCAGATCTAGCTCGTTTTGGTCTAAAACAGCTTGTTTCGTTGTATTAAGCACGAATGCAAGCTTTTCGAGCAGTTATCAGAAGTTTTGACGCGTATCACATGGACACTTGTAAAACCGATGTGTTCAGATCTAGCTCGTTTTGGTCTAAAACAGCTTGTTTCGTTGTAATAAGCACGAATACAAGCTTTTCGAGCAGTTATGAGAAAAAATTTTGACGCGTATCACATGGACACTTGTAAAACCGATGTGTTCAGATCTAGATCGTTTTGGTCTAAAACAACTTGTTTCCTTGTATTACGCACGAATACAAGCTTTTCGGAGCAGTTATGAGAAAAAGTTTTGACGCGTATCACATGGACACTTGTAAAATCGATGTGTTCAGATCTAGCTCGTTTAGGTCTAAAACAACTTGTTTCGTTGTATTAAGCACGAATACATGCTTTCGCGCAGTTATAAGAGAAAAAGTTTTGACGCGTATCACATAGACACTTGTAAAACCGATGTGTTCAGATCTAGCTCGTTTTGGTCTAAAACAGCTTGTTTCGTTGTATTAAGCACGAATGCAAGCTTTTCGAGCAGTTATCAGAAGTTTTGACGCCGTATCACATGGACACTTGTAAAACCGATGTGTTCAGATCTAGCTCGTTTAGGTCTAAAACAGCTTGTTTCGTTGTATTAAGCACGATACATGCTTTTCGCGCAGTTATAAGAGAAAAAGTTTTGACGCGTATCACATAGACACTTGTAAAACCGATGTGTTCAGATCTAGCTCGTTTTGGTCTAAAACAGCTTGTTTCGTTGTAATACCCACGAATACAAGCTTTTCGAGCAGTTATGAGAAAAAGTTTTGACGCGTATCACATGGACACTTGTAAAACCGATGTGTTCAGATCTAGCTCGTTTAGGTCTAAAACAGCTTGTTTCGTTGTATTAAGCACGAATACATGCTTTTCGCGCTGTTATAAGAGAAAAAGTTTGACGCGTATCACATAGACACTTGTAAAACCAATGTGTTCAGATCTAGCTCGTTTTGATCTAAAACAGCTTGTTTCGTTGTATTACGCACGAATACAAGCTTTTCGAGCAGTTATGAGAAAAAGTTTTGACGCGTATCACATGGACACTTGTAAAACCGATGTGTTCAGATCTAGCTCGTTTAGGTCTAAAACAGCTTGTTTCGTTGTATTAAGCACGAATACAAGCTTTTCGAGCATTTATTAGAAAATGTTTTGACGCGTATCACATTGACATTGTAAAACCGATGTGTTCAGATCTAGCTCGTTTAGGTCTAAAACAGGTTGTTTCGTTGTATTAAGCACGAATACATGCTTTTCGCGCAGTTATAAGAGAAAAAGTTTTGACGCGTATCACATGGACACTTGTAAAACCGATGTGTTCAGATCTAGCTCGTTTTGGTGTAAAACAGCTTGTTTCGGTTTATTAAGCACGAATACATGCTTTTGCGCAGTTATAGAGAAAAACTTTTGACGCGTATCACAAGGACTTGTAAAACCGATGGGTTCAGATTTAGCTCGTTTTGATCTAAAACAGCTTGTTTGGTTGTATTAAGCACGAATACAAGCTTTTCGCGCAGTTATAAGAGAAAAAGTTTTGACGCCTGTCACAGGGAGACTTGTAAAACCGATGTGTTCAGATCTAGCTCGTTTAGGTCTAAAACAGCTTGTTTCCTGTATTAAGCACGAATACATGCTTTTCGCACAGTTATAAGAGAAAAAGTTTTGACGCGTATCACATGGACACTTGTAAAACCGATGTGTTCAGATCTAGCTCGTTTAGGTCTAAAACAGCTTGTTTCGTTGTATTAAGCACGAATACATGCTTTTCGAGCAGTTATAAGAGAAAAAGTTTTGACGCGTATCACATGGACATTTGTAAAACCGATGTGTTCAGATCTAGCTCGTTTTGGTGCAAAACAGCTTGTTTCGGTTTATTAAGCACGAATACATGCTTTAGCGCAGTTATAAGAGAAAAACTTTTGACGCGTATCACAAGGACTTGTAAAACCGATGTGTTCAGATTTAGCTCGTTTTGGTCTAAAACAGCTTGTTTGGTTGTATTAAGCACGAATACAAGCTTTTCGCGCAGTTATAAGAGAAAAAGTTTTGACGCCTGTCACAGGGAGACTTGTAAAACCGATGTGTTCAGATCTAGCTCGTTTTGGTCTAAAACAACTTGTTTCGTTGTATTAAGCACGAATACAAGCTTTTCGAGCAGTTATCAGAAGTTTTGACGCGTATCACATGGACACTTGTAAACCGATGTGTTCAGATCTAGCTCGTTTAGGTCTAAAACAGCTTGTTTCGTTGTATTAAGCACGAATACGTGCTTTTCGCGCAGTTATGAGAAAAAGTTTTGACGCGTATCACATAGACACTTGTAAAACCGATGTGTTCAGATCTAGCTCGTTTTGGTCTAAAACAGCTTCTTTCGTTGTATTACGCATGAATACAAGCTTTTCGAGCAGTTATAAGAGAAAAAGTTTTGACGCGTATCACATAGACACTTGTAAAACCGATGTGTTCAGATCTAGCTCGTTTAGGTCTAAAACAGCTTGTTTCGTTGTATTAAGCACGAATACATGCTTTTCGCGCAGTTATAAGAGAAAAAGTTTTGACGCGTATCACATGGACATTTGTAAAACCGATGTGTTCAGATCTAGCTCGTTTAGGTCTAAAACAGCTTGTTTCGTTGTATTAAGCACGAATACATGCTTTTCGCGCAGTTATAAGAGAAAAAGTTTTGACGCGTATCACATAGACACTTGTAAACCGATGTGTTCAGATCTAGCTCGTTTTGGTCTAAAACAGCTTGTTCGTTGTAATACGCACGAATACAAGCTTTTCGAGCAGTTATGAGAAAAAGTTTTGACGCGTATCACATGGACACTTGTAAAACCGATGTGTTCAGATCTAGCTCGTTTAGGTCTAAAACAGCTTGTTTCGTTGTATTAAGCACGAATACATGCTTTTCGCGCAGTTATAAAAGAAAAAAGTTTTGACGCGTATCACATAGACACTTGTAAAACCGATGTGTTCAGATCTAGCTCGTTTTGGTCTAAAACAGCTTGTTTCGTTGTATTACGCACGAATACAAGCTTTTCGAGCAGTTATGAGAAAAAGTTTTGACGCGTATCACATAGACACTTGTAAAACCGATGTGTTCAGATCTAGCTCGTTTTGGTCTAAAACAGCTTGTTTCGTTGTATTAAGCACGAATGCAAGCTTTTCGAGCAGTTATCAGAAGTTTTGACGCGTATCACATGGACACTTGTAAACCGATGTGTTCAGATCTAGCTCGTTTTGGTCTAAAACAGCTTGTTTCGTTGTAATAAGCACGAATACAAGCTTTTCGAGCAGTTATGAGAGAAAATTTTGACGCGTATCACATGGACACTTGTAAAACCGATGTGTTCAGATCTAGCTCGTTTTGGTTTAAAACAACTTGTTTCCTTGTATTACGCACGAATACAAGCTTTTCGAGCAGTTATGAGAAAAAGTTTTGACGCGTATCACATGGACACTTGTAAAATCGATGTGTTCAGATCTAGCTCGTTTAGGTCTAAAACAACTTGTTTCGTTGTATTAAGCACGAATACATGCTTTCGCGCAGTTATAAGAGAAAAAGTTTTGACGCGTATCACATAGACACTTGTAAAACCGATGTGTTCAGATCTACCTCGTTTTGGTCTAAAACAGCTTGTTTCGTTGTATTAAGCACGAATGCAAGCTTTTCGAGCAGTTATCAGAAGTTTTGACGCGTATCACATGGACACTTGTAAAACCGATGTGTTCAGATCTAGCTCGTTTAGGTCTAAAACAGCTTGTTTCGTTGTATTAAGCACGAATACATGCTTTTCGCGCAGTTATAAGAGAAAAAGTTTTGACGCGTATCACATAGACACTTGTAAAACCGATGTGTTCAGATCTAGCTCGTTTTGGTCTAAAACAGCTTGTTTCGTTGTAATACCCACGAATACAAGCTTTTCGAGCAGTTTATGAGAAAAAGTTTTGACGCGTATCACATGGACACTTGTAAAACCGATGTGTTCAGATCTAGCTCGTTTAGGTCTAAAACAGCTTGTTTCGTTGTATTAAGCACGAATACATGCTTTTCGCGCTGTTATAAGAGAAAAAGTTTGACGCGTATCACATAGACACTTGTAAAACCAATGTGTTCAGATCTAGCTCGTTTTGGTCTAAAACAGCTTGTTTCGTTGTATTACGCACGAATACAAGCTTTTCGAGCAGTTATGAGAAAAAGTTTTGACGCGTATCACATGGACACTTGTAAAACCGATGTGTTCAGATCTAGCTCGTTTAGGTCTAAAACAGCTTGTTTCGTTGTATTAAGCACGAATACAAGCTTTTCGAGCATTTATTAGAAAATGTTTTGACGCGTATCACATTGACATTGTAAAACCGATGTGTTCAGATCTAGCTCGTTTAGGTCTAAAACAGGTTGTTTCGTTGTATTAAGCACGAATACATGCTTTTCGCGCAGTTATAAGAGAAAAAGTTTTGACGCGTATCACATGGACACTTGTAAAACCGATGTGTTCAGATCTAGCTCGTTTTGGTGTAAAACAGCTTGTTTCGGTTTATTAAGCACGAATACATGCTTTTGCGCAGTTATAAGAGAAAAACTTTTGACGCGTATCACAAGGACTTGTAAAACCGATGGGTTCAGATTTAGCTCGTTTTGATCTAAAACAGCTTGTTTGGTTGTATTAAGCACGAATACAAGCTTTTCGCGAAGTTATAAGAGAAAAAGTTTTGACGCCTGTCACAGGGAGACTTGTAAAACCGATGTGTTCAGATCTAGCTCGTTTAGGTCTAAAACAGCTTGTTTCCTGTATTAAGCACGAATACATGCTTTTCGCACAGTTATAAGAGAAAAAGTTTTGACGCGTATCACATGGACACTTGTAAAACCGATGTGTTCAGATCTAGCTCGTTTAGGTCTAAAACAGCTTGTTTCCTGTATTAAGCACGAATACATGCTTTTCGCACAGTTATAAGAGAAAAAGTTTTGACGCGTATCACATGGACACTTGTAAAACCGATGTGTTCAGATTTAGCTCGTTTTGGTCTAAAACAGCTTGTTTGGTTGTATTAAGCACGAATACAAGCTTTTCGCGCAGTTATAAGAGAAAAAGTTTTGACGCCTGTCACAGGGAGACTTGTAAAACCGATGTGTTCAGATCTAGCTCGTTTTGGTCTAAAACAACTTGTTTCGTTGTATTAAGCACGAATACAAGCTTTTCGAGCAGTTATCAGAAGTTTTGACGCGTATCACATGGACACTTGTAAACCGATGTGTTCAGATCTAGCTCGTTTAGGTCTAAAACAGCTTGTTTCGTTGTATTAAGCACGAATACGTGCTTTTCACGCAGTTATGAGAAAAAGTTTTGACGCGTATCACATAGACACTTGTAAAACCGATGTGTTCAGATCTAGCTCGTTTTGGTCTAAAACAGCTTCTTTCGTTGTATTACGCATGAATACAAGCTTTTCGAGCAGTTATAAGAGAAAAAGTTTTGACGCGTATCACATAGACACTTCTAAAACCGATGTGTTCAGATCTAGCTCGTTTAGGTCTAAAACAGCTTGTTTCGTTGTATTAAGCACGAATACATGCTTTTCGCGCAGTTATAAGAGAAAAAGTTTTGACGCGTATCACATGGACATTTGTAAAACCGATGTGTTCAGATCTAGCTCGTTTAGGTCTAAAACAGCTTGTTTCGTTGTATTAAGCACGAATACATGCTTTTCGCGCAGTTATAAGAGAAAAAGTTTTGACGCGTATCACATAGACACTTGTAAAACCGATGTGTTCAGATCTAGCTCGTTTTGGTCTAAAACAGCTTGTTTCGTTGTAATACGCACGAATACAAGCTTTTCGAGCAGTTATGAGAAAAAGTTTTGACGCGTATCACATGGACACTTGTAAAACCGATGTGTTCAGATCTAGCTCGTTTAGGTCTAAAACAGCTTGTTTCGTTGTATTAAGCACGAATACATGCTTTTCGCGCAGTTATAAAAGAAAAAAGTTTTGACGCGTATCACATAGACACTTGTAAAACCGATGTGTTCAGATCTAGCTCGTTTTGGTCTAAAACAGCTTGTTTCGTTGTATTACGCACGAATACAAGCTTTTCGAGCAGTTATGAGAAAAAGTTTTGACGCGTATCACATAGACACTTGTAAAACCGATGTGTTCAGATCTAGCTCGTTTTGGTCTAAAACAGCTTGTTTCGTTGTATTAAGCACGAATGCAAGCTTTTCGAGCAGTTATCAGAAGTTTTGACGCGTATCACATGGACACTTGTAAAACCGATGTGTTCAGATCTAGCTCGTTTTGGTCTAAAACAGCTTGTTTCGTTGTAATAAGCACGAATACAAGCTTTTCGAGCAGTTATGAGAAAAAATTTTGACGCGTATCACATGGACACTTGTAAAACCGATGTGTTCAGATCTAGCTCGTTTTGGTCTAAAACAACTTGTTTCCTTGTATTACGCACGAATACAAGCTTTTCGAGCAGTTATGAGAAAAAGTTTTGACGCGTATCACATGGACACTTGTAAAATCGATGTGTTCAGATCTAGCTCGTTTAGGTCTAAAACAACTTGTTTCGTTGTATTAAGCACGAATACATGCTTTCGCGCAGTTATAAGAGAAAAAGTTTTGACGCGTATCACATAGACACTTGTAAAACCGATGTGTTCAGATCTAGCTCGTTTTGGTCTAAAACAGCTTGTTTCGTTGTATTAAGCACGAATGCAAGCTTTTCGAGCAGTTATCAGAAGTTTTGACGCGTATCACATGGACACTTGTAAAACCGATGTGTTCAGATCTAGCTCGTTTCGGTCTAAAACAGCTTGTTTCGTTGTATTAAGCACGAATACATGCTTTTCGCGCAGTTATAAGAGAAAAAGTTTTGACGCGTATCACATAGACACTTGTAAAACCGATGTGTTCAGATCTAGCTCGTTTTGGTCTAAAACAGCTTGTTTCGTTGTAATACCCACGAATACAAGCTTTTCGAGCAGTTATGAGAAAAAGTTTTGACGCGTATCACATGGACACTTGTAAAACCGATGTGTTCAGATCTAGCTCGTTTAGGTCTAAAACAGCTTGTTTCGTTGTATTAAGCACGAATACATGCTTTTCGCGCTGTTATAAGAGAAAAAGTTTGACGCGTATCACATAGACACTTGTAAAACCAATGTGTTCAGATCTAGCTCGTTTTGGTCTAAAACAGCTTGTTTCGTTGTATTACGCACGAATACAAGCTTTTCGAGCAGTTATGAGAAAAAGTTTTGACGCGTATCACATGGACACTTGTAAAACCGATGTGTTCAGATCTAGCTCGTTTAGGTCTAAAACAGCTTGTTTCGTTGTATTAAGCACGAATACAAGCTTTTCGAGCATTTATGAGAAAATGTTTTGACGCGTATCACATGGACACTTGTAAAACCGATGTGTTCAGATCTAGCTCGTTTAGGTCTAAAACAGCTTGTTTCGTTGTATTAAGCACGAATACATGCTTTTCGCGCAGTTATAAGAGAAAAGGTTTTGACGCGTATCACATGGACACTTGTAAAACCGATGTGTTCAGATCTAGCTCGTTTTGGTGTAAAACAGCTTGTTTCGGTTTATTAAGCACGAATACATGCTTTTGCGCTGTTATAAGAGAAAAACTTTTGACGCGTATCACAAGGACTTGTAAAACCGATGGGTTCAGATTTAGCTCGTTGTGATCTAAAACAGCTTGTTTGGTTGTATTAAGCACGAATACAAGCTTTTCGCGCAGTTATAAGAGAAAAAGTTTTGACGCCTGTCACAGGGTGACTTGTAAAACCGATGTGTTCAGATCTAGCTCGTTTAGGTCTAAAACAGCTTGTTTCCTGTATTAAGCACGAATACATGCTTTTCGCACAGTTATAAGAGAAAAAGTTTTGACGCGTATCACATGGACACTTGTAAAACCGATGTGTTCAGATCTAGCTCGTTTAGGTCTAAAACAGCTTGTTTCGTTGTATTAAGCACGAATACATGCTTTTCGAGCAGTTATAAGAGAAAAAGGTTTGACGCGTATCACATGGGCATTTGTAAAACCGATGTGTTCAGATCTAGCTCGTTTTGGTGCAATACAGCTTGTTTCGGTTTATTAAGCACGAATACATGCTTTGGCGCAGTTATAAGAGAAAAACTTTTGACGCGTATCACAAGGACTTGTAAAACCGATGTGTTCAGATTTAGCTTGTTTTGGTCTAAAACAGCTTGTTTGGTTGTATTAGGCACGAATACAAGCTTTTCGCGCAGTTATAAGAGAAAAAGTTTTGACGCCTGTCACAGGGAGACTTGTAAAACCGATGTGTTCAGATCTAGCTCGTTTTGGCCTAAAACAACTTGTTTCGTTGTATTAAGCACGAATACAAGCTTTCCGAGCAGTTATCAGAAGTTTTGACGCGTATCACATGGACACTTGTAAACCGATGTGTTCAGATCTAGCTCGTTTTGGTCTAAAACAGCTTGTTTCGTTGTATTAAGCACGAATACGTGCTTTTCGCGCAGTTATGAGAAAAAGTTTTGACGCGTATCACATGGACACTTGTAAAACCGATGTGTTCAGATCTAGCTCGTTTTGGTCTAAAACAGCTTGTTTCGTTGTAATAAGCACGAATACAAGCTTTTCGAGCAGTTATGAGAAAAAAATTTGACGCGTATCACATGGACACTTGTAAAACCGATGTGTTCAGATCTAGCTCGTTTTGGTCTAAAACAACTTGTTTCCTTGTATTACGCACGAATACAAGCTTTTCGAGCAGTTATGAGAAAAAGTTTTGACGCGTATCACATGGACACTTGTAAAATCGATGTGTTCAGATCTAGCTCGTTTAGGTCTAAAACAACTTGTTTCGTTGTATTAAGCACGAATACATGCTTTCGCGCAGTTATAAGAGAAAAAGTTTTGACGCGTATCACATAGACACTTGTAAAACTGATGTGTTCAGATCTAGCTCGTTTTGGTCTAAAACAGCTTGTTTCGTTGTATTAAGCACGAATGCAAGCTTTTCGAGCAGTTATCAGAAGTTTTGACGCGTATCACATGGACACTTGTAAAACCGATGTGTTCAGATCTAGCTCGTTTAGGTCTAAAACAGCTTGTTTCGTTGTATTAAGCACGAATACATGCTTTTCGCGCAGTTATAAGAGAAAAAGTTTTGACGCGTATCACATAGACACTTGTAAAACCGATGTGTTCAGATCTAGCTCGTTTTGGTCTAAAACAGCTTGTTTTGTTGTAATACCCACGAATACAAGCTTTTCGAGCAGTTATGAGAAAAAGTTTTGACGCGTATCACATGGACACTTGTAAAACCGATGTGTTCAGATCTAGCTCGTTTAGGTCTAAAACAGCTTGTTTCGTTGTATTAAGCACGAATACATGCTTTTCGCGCTGTTATAAGAGAAAAAGTTTGACGCGTATCACATAGACACTTGTAAAACCAATGTGTTCAGATCTAGCTCGTTTTGGTCTAAAACAGCTTGTTTCGTTGTATTACGCACGAATACAAGCTTTTCGAGCAGTTATGAGAAAAAGTTTTGACGCGTATCACATGGACACTTGTAAAACCGATGTGTTCAGATCTAGCTCGTTTAGGTCTAAAACAGCTTGTTTCGTTGTATTAAGCACGAATACAAGCTTTTCGAGCATTTATGAGAAAATGTTTTGACGCGTATCACATGGACACTTGTAAAACCGATGTGTTCAGATCTAGCTCGTTTAGGTCTAAAACAGCTTGTTTCGTTGTATTAAGCACGAATACATGCTTTTCGCGCAGTTATAAGAGAAAAGGTTTTGACGCGTATCACATGGACACTTGTAAAACCGATGTTTTCAGATCTAGCTCGTTTTGGTGTAAAACAGCTTGTTTCGGTTTATTAAGCACGAATACATGCTTTTGCGCTGTTATAAGAGAAAAACTTTTGACGCGTATCACAAGGACTTGTAAAACCGATGGGTTCAGATTTAGCTCGTTGTGATCTAAAACAGCTTGTTTGGTTGTATTAAGCACGAATACAAGCTTTTCGCGCAGTTATAAGAGAAAAAGTTTTGACGCCTGTCACAGGGAGACGTAAAACCGATGTGTTCAGATCTAGCTCGTTTAGGTCTAAAACAGCTTGTTTCCTGTATTAAGCACGAATACATGCTTTTCGCACAGTTATAAGAGAAAAAGTTTTGACGCGTATCACATGGACACTTGTAAAACCGATGTGTTCAGATCTAGCTCGTTTAGGTCTAAAACAGCTTGTTTCGTTGTATTAAGCACGAATACAAGCTTTTCGAGCAGTTATAAGAGAAAAAGGTTTGACGCGTATCACATGGGCATTTGTAAAACCGATGTGTTCAGATCTAGCTCGTTTTGGTGCAATACAGCTTGTTTCGGTTTATTAAGCACGAATACATGCTTTGGCGCAGTTATAAGAGAAAAACTTTTGACGCGTATCACAAGGACTTGTAAAACCGATGTGTTCAGATTTAGCTCGTTAAGGTCTAAAACAGCTTGTTTGGTTGTATTAAGCACGAATACAAGCTTTTCGCGCAGTTATAAGAGAAAAAGTTTTGACGCCTGTCACAGGGAGACTTGTAAAACCGATGTGTTCAGATCTAGCTCGTTTTGGCCTAAAACAACTTGTTTCGTTGTATTAAGCACGAATACAAGCTTTCCGAGCAGTTATCAGAAGTTTTGACGCGTATCACATGGACACTTGTAAACCGATGTGTTCAGATCTAGCTCGTTTAGGTCTAAAACAGCTTGTTTCGTTGTATTAAGCACGAATACGTGCTTTTCGCGCAGTTATGAGAAAAAGTTTTGACGCGTATCACATAGACACTTGTAAAACCGATGTGTTCAGATCTAGCTCGTTTTGGTCTAAAACAGCTTCTTTCGTTGTATTACGCATGAATACAAGCTTTTCGAGCAGTTATAAGAGAAAAAGTTTTGACGCGTATCACATGGACACTTGTAAAACCGATGTGTTCAGATCTAGCTCGTTTTGGTCTAAAACAGCTTGTTTCGTTGTAATACGCACGAATACAAGCTTTTCGAGCAGTTATGAGAAAAAGTTTTGACGCGTATCACATGGACACTTGTAAAACCGATGTGTTCAGATCTAGCTCGTTTAGGTCTAAAACAGCTTGTTTCGTTGTATTAAGCACGAATACATGCTTTTCGCGCAGTTATAAAAGAAAAAGTTTTGACGCGTATCACATAGACACTTGTAAAACCGATGTGTTCAGATCTAGCTCGTTTTGGTCTAAACCAGCTTGTTTCGTTGTATTACGCACGAATACAAGCTTTTCGAGCAGTTATGAGAAAAAGTTTTGACGCGTATCACATAGACAGTTGTAAAACCGATGTGTTCAGATCTAGCTCGTTTTGGTCTAAAACAGCTTGTTTCGTTGTATTAAGCACGAATGCAAGCTTTTCGAGCAGTTATCAGAAGTTTTGACGCGTATGACATGGACACTTGTAAAACCGATGTGTTCAGATCTAGCTCGTTTTGGTCTAAAACAGCTTGTTTCGTTGTAATAAGCACGAATACAAGCTTTTCGAGCAGTTATGAGAAAAAGTTTTGACGCGTATCACATGGACACTTGTAAAACCGATGTGTTCAGATCTAGCTCGTTTAGGTCTAAAACAGCTTGTTTCGTTGTATTAAGCACGAATACATGCTTTTCGCGCAGTTATAAGAGAAAAAGTTTTGACGCGTATTACATAGACACTTGTAAAACCGATGTGTTCAGATCTAGCTCGTTTTGGTCTAAAACAGCTTGTTTCGTTGTATTACGCACGAATACAAGCTTTTCGAGCAGTTATGAGAAAAAGTTTTGACGCGTATCACATGGACACTTGTAAAACCGATGTGTTCAGATCTAGCTCGTTTAGGTCTAAAACAGCTTGTTTCGTTGTATTAAGCACGAATACATGCTTTTCGCGCAGTTATAAGAGATAAAGTTTTGACGCGTATCACATAGACACTTGTAAAACCGATGTGTTCAGATCTAGCTCGTTTTGGTTTAAAACAGCTTGTTTCGTTGTATTACGCACGAATACAAGCTTTTCGAGCAGTTATGAGAAAAAGTTTTGACGCGTATCACATGGACACTTGTAAAACCGATGTGTTCAGATCTAGCTCGTTTAGGTCTAAAACAGCTTGTGTCGTTGTATTGAGCACGAATACATGCTTTTCGCGCAGTTATAAGAGAAAAAGTTTTGACGCCTGTCACAGGGAGACATAAAACCGATATGTTCAGATCTAGCTCGCTTTGGTCTAAAACAGCTTGTTTCGTTGTATTACGCACGAATACAAGCTTTTCGAGCAGTTATGAGAAAAAGTTTTGACGCGTATCACATGGACACTTGTAAAACCGATGTGTTCAGATCTAGCTCGTTTAGGTCTAAAACAGCTTGTTTCGTTGTATTAAGCACGAATACATGCTTTTCGCGCAGTTATAAGAGAAAAAGTTTTGACGCGTATCACATAGACACTTGTAAAACCGATGTGTTCAGATCTAGCTCGTTTTGGTCTAAAACAGCTTGTTTCGTTGTATTACGACGAATACAAGCTTTTCGAGCAGTTATGAGAAAAAGTTTTGACGCGTATCACATGGACACTTGTAAAACCGATGTGTTCAGATCTAGCTCGTTTAGGTCTAAAACAGCTTGTTTCGTTGTATTGAGCACGAATACATGCTTTTCGCGCAGTTATAAGAGAAAAAGTTTTGACGCCTGTCACAGGGAGACGTAAAACCGATATGTTCAGATCTAGCTCGCTTTGGTCTAAAACAGCTTGTTTCGTTGTATTAAGCACGAATACAAGCTTTTCGAGCAGTTATCAGAAGTTTTGACGCGTATCACATGGACACTTGTAAAAACGATGTGTTCAGATCTAGCTCGTTTAGGTCTAAAACAGCTTGTTTCGTTGTATTAAGCACGAATACAAGCTTTGGCGCAGTTATAAGAGAAAAACTTTTGACGCGTATCACAAGGGCTTGTAAAACCGATGTGTTCAGATTTAGCTCGTTTTGGTCTAAAACAGCTTGTTTGGTTGTATTAAGCACGAATACAAGCTTTTCGCGCAGTTATAAGAGAAAAAGTTTTGACGCCTGTCACAGGGAGACTTGTAAAACCGATGTGTTCAGATCTAGCTCATTTTGGTCTAAAACAGCTTGTTTCGTTGTATTAAGCACGAATACAAGTTTTTCGAGCAGTTATCAGAAGTTTTGACGCGTATCACATGGACACTTGTAAAACCGATGTGTTCAGATCTAGCTCGTATAGGTCTAAAACAGCTTGTTTCGTTGTATTAAGCACCAATACATGCTTTTCGCGCAGTTATAAGAGAAAACGTTTTGACGCGTATCACATAGACACTTGTAAAACCGATGTGTTCAGATCTAGCTCGTTTTGGTCTAAAACAGCTTGTTTCGTTGTATTACGCACGAATACAAGCTTTTCGAGCAGTTATAAAAGAAAAAGTTTTGACGCGTATCACAAGAACACTTGTAAAACCGATGCGTTCAGATTAGCTCGTTTTGGTCTAAAACAGCTTGTTTCGTTGCATTATGCACGAATACATGCTTTTCGCGCAGTTATAAGAGAAAAAGTTTTGACGCGTATCACATAGACACTTGTAAAACCGATGTGTTCAGATCTAGCTCGTTTAGGTCTAAAACAGCTTGTTTCGTTGCATTAAGCACGAATACATGCTTTTCGCGCAGTTATAAGAGAAAAAGTTTTGACGCATATTACATAGACACTTGTAAAACCGATGTGTTCAGATCTAGCTCGTTTTGGTCTAAAACAGCTTGTTTCGTTGTATTACGCACGAATACAAGCTTTTCGAGCAGTTATGAGAAAAAGTTTTGACGCGTATCGCATGGACACTTGTAAAACCGATGTGTTCAGATCTAGCTCGTTTAGGTCTAAAACAGCTTGTTTCGTTGTATTAAGCACGAATACATGCTTTTCGCGCAGTTATAAGAGAAAAAGTTTTGACGCGTATCACATAGACACTTGTAAAACCGATGTGTTCAGATCTAGCTCGTTTTGGTCTAAAACAGCTTGTTTCGTTGTATTACGACGAATACAAGCTTTTCGAGCAGTTATGAGAAAAAGTTTTGACGCGTATCACATGGACACTTGTAAAACCGATGTGTTCAGATCTAGCTCGTTTAGGTCTAAAACAGCTTGTTTCGTTGTATTACGCACGAATACATGCTTTTCGCGCAGTTATAAGAGAAAAAGTTTTGACGCGTATTACATAGACACTTGTAAAACCGATGTGTTCAGATCTAGCTCGTTTTGGTCTAAAACAGCTTGTTTCGTTGTATTACGCACGAATACAAGCTTTTCGAGCAGTTATGAGAAAACGTTTTGACGCGTATCACATGGACACTTGTAAAACCGATGTGTTCAGATCTAGCTCGTTTAGGTCTAAAACAGCTTGTTTCGTTGTATTAAGCACGAATACATGCTTTTCGCGCAGTTATAAGAGAAAAAGTTTTGACGCGTATCACATAGACACTTGTAAAACCGATGTGTTCAGATCTAGCTCGTTTTGGTCTAAAACAGCTTGTTTCGTTGTATTACGACGAATACAAGCTTTTCGAGCAGTTATGAGAAAAACTTTTGACGCGTATCACAAGGGCTTGTAAAACCGATGTGTTCAGATTTAGCTCGTTTTGGTCTAAAACAGCTTGTTTGGTTGTATTAAGCACGAATACAAGCTTTTCGCGCAGCTATAAGAGAAAAAGTTTTGACGCCTGTCACAGGGAGACTTGTAAAACCGATGTGTTCAGATCTAGCTCGTTTTGGTCTAAAACAGCTTGTTTCGTTGTATTAAGCACGAATACAAGCTTTTCGAGCACTTATCAGAAGTTTTGACGCGTATCACATGGACACAAGTAAAACCGATGTGTTCAGATCTAGCTCGTATAGGTCTAAAACAGCTTGTTTCGTTGTATTAAGCACCAATACATGCTTTTCGCGCAGTTATAAGAGAAAACGTTTTGACGCGTATCACATAGACACTTGTAAAACCGATGTGTTCAGATCTAGCTCGTTTTGGTCTAAAACAGCTTGTTTCGTTGTATTACGCACGAATACAAGCTTTTCGAGCAGTTATAAAAGAAAAAGTTTTGACGCGTATCACAAGAACACTTGTAAAACCGATGCGTTCAGATTAGCTCGTTTTGGTCTAAAACAGCTTGTTTCGTTGCATTATGCACGAATACATGCTTTTCGCGCAGTTATAAGAGAAAAAGTTTTGACTCGTATCACATAGACACTTGTAAAACCGATGTGTTCAGATCTAGCTCGTTTTGGTCTAAAACAGCTTGTTTCGTTGTAATACGCACGAATACAAGCTTTTCGAGCAGTTATAAGAGAAAAAGTTTTGACGCGTATCACATGGACACTTGTAAAACCGATGTGTTCAGATCTAGCTCGTTTAGGTATAAAACAGCTTGTTTCGTTGTATTAACCACGAATACATGCTTTTCGCGCAGTTATAAGAGAAAAAGTTTTGACGCGTATCACATAGACACTTGTAAAACCGATGTGTTCAGATCTAGCTCGTTTTGGTCTAAAACGGCTTGTTTCGTTGTATTACGCACGAATACAAGCTTTTCGAGCAGTTATCAGAAGTTTTGACGCGTATCACATGGACACTTGTAAAACCGATGTGTTCAGATCTAGCTCGTTTAGGTCTAAAACAGCTTGTTTCGTTGTATTGAGCACGAATACATGCTTTTCGCGCAGTTATAAGAGAAAAAGTTTTGACGCCTGTCACAGGAAGACGTAAAACCGATATGTTCAGATCTAGCTCGCTTTGGTCTAAAACAGCTTGTTTCGTTGTATTAAGCACGAATACAAGCTTTTCGAGCAGTTATCAGAAGTTTTGACGCGTATCACATGGACACTTGTAAAAACGATGTGTTCAGATCTAGCTCGTTTAGGTCTAAAACAGCTTGTTTCGTTGTATTAAGCACGAATACAAGCTTTGGCGCAGTTATAAGAGAAAAACTTTTGACGCGTATCACAAGGGCTTGTAAAACAGATGTGTTCAGATTTAGCTCGTTTTGGTCTAAAACAGCTTGTTTGGTTGTATTAAGCACGAATACAAGCTTTTCGCGCAGTTATAAGAGAAAAAGTTTTGACGCCTGTCACAGGGAGACTTGTAAAACCGATGTGTTCAGATCTAGCTCGTTTTGGTCTAAAACAGCTTGTTTTGTTGTATTAAGCACGAATACAAGCTTTTCGAGCAGTTATCAGAAGTTTTGACGCGTATCACATGGACACTTGTAAAACCGATGTGTTCAGATCTAGCTCGTATAGGTCTAAAACAGCTTGTTTCGTTGTATTAAGCATCAATACATGCTTTTCGCGCAGTTATAAGAGAAAACGTTTTGACGCGTATCACATAGACACTTGTAAAACCGATGTGTTCAGATCTAGCTCGTTTTGGTCTAAAACAGCTTGTTTCGTTGTATTACGCACGAATACAAGCTTTTCGAGCAGTTAGAAAAGAAAAAGTTTTGACGCGTATCACAAGAACACTTGTAAAACCGATGCGTTCAGATTAGCTCGTTTTGGTCTAAAACAGCTTGTTTCGTTGCATTATGCACGAATACATGCTTTTCGCGCAGTTATAAGAGAAAAAGTTTTGACGCGTATCACATAGACACTTGTAAAACCGATGTGTTCAGATCTAGCTCGTTTAGGTCTAAAACAGCTTGTTTCGTTGTATTAAGCACGAATACATGCTTTTCGCGCAGTTATAAGAGAAAAAGTTTTGACGCGTATCACATAGACACTTGTAAAACCGATGTGTTCAGATCTAGCTTGTTTTGGTCTAAAACAGCTTGTTTCGTTGTATTACGCACGAATACAAGCTTTTCGAGCAGTTATGAGAAAAAGTTTTGACGCGTATCACATGGACACTTGTAAAACCGATGTGTTCAGATCTAGCTCGTTTAGGTCTAAAACAGCTTGTTTCGTTGTATTAAGCACGAATACATGCTTTTCGCGCAGTTATAAGAGAAAAAGTTTTGACGCGTATCACATAGACACTTGTAAAACCGATGTGTTCAGATCTAGCTCGTTTTGGTCTAAAACAGCTTGTTTCGTTGTATTACGACGAATACAAGCTTTTCGAGCAGTTATGAGAAAAAGTTTTGACGCGTATCACATGGACACTTGTAAAACCGATGTGTTCAGATCTAGCTCGTTTAGGTCTAAAACAGCTTGTTTCGTTGTATTAAGCACGAATACATGCTTTTCGCGCAGTTATAAGAGAAAAAGTTTTGACGCGTATTACATAGACACTTGTAAAATCGATGTGTTCAGATCTAGCTCGTTTTGGTCTAAAACAGCTTGTTTCGTTGTATTACGCACGAATACAAGCTTTTCGAGCAGTTATGAGAAAACGTTTTGACGCGTATCACATGGACACTTGTAAAACCGATGTGTTCAGATCTAGCTCGTTTAGGTCTAAAACAGCTTGTTTCGTTGTATTAAGCACGAATACATGCTTTTCGCGCAGTTATAAGAGAAAAAGTTTTGACGCGTATCACATAGACACTTGTAAAACCGATGTGTTCAGATCTAGCTCGTTTTGGTCTAAAACAGCTTGTTTCGTTGTATTACGACGAATACAAGCTTTTCGAGCAGTTATGAGAAAAACTTTTGACGCGTATCACAAGGGCTTGTAAAACCGATGTGTTCAGATTTAGCTCGTTTTGGTCTAAAACAGCTTGTTTGGTTGTATTAAGCACGAATACAAGCTTTTCGCGCAGTTATAAGAGAAAAAGTTTTGACGCCTGTCACAGGGAGACTTGTAAAACCGATGTGTTCAGATCTAGCTCGTTTTGGTCTAAAACAGCTTGTTTCGTTGTATTAAGCACGAATACAAGCTTTTCGAGCACTTATCAGAAGTTTTGACGCGTATCACATGGACACATGTAAAACCGATGTGTTCAGATCTAGCTCGTATAGGTCTAAAACAGCTTGTTTCGTTGTATTAAGCACCAATACATGCTTTTCGCGCAGTTATAAGAGAAAACGTTTTGACGCGTATCACATAGACACTTGTAAAACCGATGTGTTCAGATCTAGCTCGTTTTGGTCTAAAACAGCTTGTTTCGTTGTATTACGCACGAATACAAGCTTTTCGAGCAGTTATAAAAGAAAATGTTTTGACGCGTATCACAAGAACACTTGTAAAACCGATGCGTTCAGATTAGCTCGTTTTGGTCTAAAACAGCTTGTTTCGTTGCATTATGCACGAATACATGCTTTTCGCGCAGTTATAAGAGAAAAAGTTTTGACTCGTATCACATAGACACTTGTAAAACCGATGTGTTCAGATCTAGCTCGTTTTGGTCTAAAACAGCTTGTTTCGTTGTAATACGCACGAATACAAGCTTTTCGAGCAGTTATAAGAGAAAAAGTTTTGACGCGTATCACATGGACACTTGTAAAACCGATGTGTTCAGATCTAGCTCGTTTAGGTCTAAAACAGCTTGTTTCGTTGTATTAACCACGAATACATGCTTTTCGCGCAGTTATAAGAGAAAAAGTTTTGACGCGTATCACATAGACACTTGTAAAACCGATGTGTTCAGATCTAGCTCGTTTTGGTCTAAAACAGCTTGTTTCGTTGTATTACGCACGAATACAAGCTTTTCGAGCAGTTATCAGAAGTTTTGACGCGTATCACATGGACACTTGTAAAACCGATGTGTTCAGATCTAGCTCGTTTAGGTCTAAAACAGCTTGTTTCGTTGTATTGAGCACGAATACATGCTTTTCGCGCAGTTATAAGAGAAAAAGTTTTGACGCCTGTCACAGGGAGACGTAAAACCGATATGTTCAGATCTAGCTCGCTTTGGTCTAAAACAGCTTGTTTCGTTGTATTAAGCACGAATACAAGCTTTTCGAGCAGTTATCAGAAGTTTTGACGCGTATCACATGGACACTTGTAAAAACGATGTATTCAGATCTAGCTCGTTTAGGTCTAAAACAGCTTGTTTCATTGTATTAAGCACGAATACAAGCTTTGGCGCAGTTATAAGAGAAAAACTTTTGACGCGTATCACAAGGGCTTGTAAAACCGATGTGTTCAGATTTAGCTCGTTTTGGTCTAAAACAGCTTGTTTGGTTGTATTAAGCACGAATACAAGCTTTTCGCGCAGTTATAAGAGAAAAAGTTTTGACGCCTGTCACAGGGAGACTTGTAAAACCGATGTGTTCAGATCTAGCTCGTTTTGGTCTAAAACAGCTTGTTTCGTTGTATTAAGCACGAATACAAGCTTTTCGAGCAGTTATCAGAAGTTTTGACGCGTATCACATGGACACTTGTAAAACCGATGTGTTCAGATCTAGCTCGTATAGGTCTAAAACAGCTTGTTTCGTTGTATTAGGCACCAATACATGCTTTTCGCGCAGTTATAAGAGAAAACGTTTTGACGCGTATTACATAGACACTTGTAAAACCGATGTGTTCAGATCTAGCTCGTTTTGGTCTAAAACAGCTTGTTTCGTTGTATTACGACGAATACAAGCTTTTCGAGCAGTTATGAGAAAAAGTTTTGACGCGTATCACATGGACACTTGTAAAACCGATGTGTTCAGATCTAGCTCGTTTAGGTCTAAAACAGCTTGTTTCGTTGTATTAGGCACGAATACATGCTTTTCGCGCAGTTATAAGAGAAAAAGTTTTGACGCGTATTACATAGACACTTGTAAAACCGATGTGTTCAGATCTAGCTCGTTTTGGTCTAAAACAGCTTGTTTCGTTGTATTACGCACGAATACAAGCTTTTCGAGCAGTTATAAAAGAAAAAGTTTTGACGCGTATCACAAGAACACTTGTAAAACCGATGCGTTCAGATTAGCTCGTTTTGGTCTAAAACAACTTGTTTCGTTGCATTATGCACGAATACATGCTTTTCGCGCAGTTATAAGAGAAAAAGTTTTGACGCGTATCACATAGACACTTGTAAAACCGATGTGTTCAGATCTAGCTCGTTTAGGTCTAAAACAGCTTGTTTCGTTGTATTAAGCACGAATACATGCTTTTCGCGCAGTTATAAGAGAAAAAGTTTTGACGCGTATCACATAGACACTTGTAAAACCGATGTGTTCAGATCTAGCTTGTTTTGGTCTAAAACAGCTTGTTTCGTTGTATTACGCACGAATACAAGCTTTTCGAGCAGTTATGAGAAAAAGTTTTGACGCGTATCACATGGACACTTGTAAAATCGATGTGTTCAGATCTAGCTCGTTTAGGTCTAAAACAGCTTGTTTCGTTGCATTAAGCACGAATACATGCTTTTCGCGCAGTTATAAGAGAAAAAGTTTTGACGCGTATTACATAGACACTTGTAAAACCGATGTGTTCAGATCTAGCTCGTTTTGGTCTAAAACAGCTTGTTTCGTTGTATTACGACGAATACAAGCTTTTCGAGCAGTTATGAGAAAAAGTTTTGACGCGTATCACATGGACACTTGTAAAACCGATGTGTTCAGATCTAGCTCGTTTAGGTCTAAAACAGCTTGTTTCGTTGTATTAGGCACGAATACATGCTTTTCGCGCAGTTATAAGAGAAAAAGTTTTGACGCGTATTACATAGACACTTGTAAAACCGATGTGTTCAGATCTAGCTCGTTTTGGTCTAAAACAGCTTGTTTCGTTGTATTAAGCACGAATACAAGCTTTTCGAGCACTTATCAGAAGTTTTGACGCGTATCACATGGACACATGTAAAACCGATGTGTTCAGATCTAGCTCGTATAGGTCTAAAACAGCTTGTTTCGTTGTATTAAGCACCAATACATGCTTTTCGCGCAGTTATAAGAGAAAACGTTTTGACGCGTATCACATAGACACTTGTAAAACCGATGTGTTCAGATCTAGCTCGTTTTGGTCTAAAACAGCTTGTTTCGTTGTATTACGCACGAATACAAGCTTTTCGAGCAGTTATAAAAGAAAAAGTTTTGACGCGTATCACAAGAACACTTGTAAAACCGATGCGTTCAGATTAGCTCGTTTTGGTCTAAAACAGCTTGTTTCGTTGCATTATGCACGAATACATGCTTTTCGCGCAGTTATAAGAGAAAAAGTTTTGACTCGTATCACATAGACACTTGTAAAACCGATGTGTTCAGATCTAGCTCGTTTTGGTCTAAAACAGCTTGTTTCGTTGTAATACGCACGAATACAAGCTTTTCGAGCAGTTATAAGAGAAAAAGTTTTGACGCGTATCACATGGACACTTGTAAAACCGATGTGTTCAGATCTAGCTCGTTTAGGTCTAAAACAGCTTGTTTCGTTGTATTAACCACAAATACATGCTTTTCGCGCAGTTATAAGAGAAAAAGTTTTGACGCGTATCACATAGACACTTGTAAAACCGATGTGTTCAGATCTAGCTCGTTTTGGTCTAAAACAGCTTGTTTCGTTGTATTACGCACGAATACAAGCTTTTCGAGCAGTTATCAGAAGTTTTGACGCGTATCACATGGACACTTGTAAAACCGATGTGTTCAGATCTAGCTCGTTTAGGTCTAAAACAGCTTGTTTCGTTGTATTGAGCACGAATACATGCTTTTCGCGCAGTTATAAGAGAAAAAGTTTTGACGCCTGTCACAGGGAGACGTAAACCGATATGTTCAGATCTAGCTCGCTTTGGTCTAAAACAGCTTGTTTCGTTGTATTAAGCACGAATACAAGCTTTTCGAGCAGTTATCAGAAGTTTTGACGCGTATCACATGGACACTTGTTAAAAACGATGTGTTCAGATCTAGCTCGTTTAGGTCTAAAACAGCTTGTTTCGTTGTATTAAGCACGAATACAAGCGTTCGGCGCAGTTATAAGAGAAAAACTTTTGACGCGTATCACAAGGGCTTGTAAAACCGATGTGTTCAGATTTAGCTCGTTTTGGTCTAAAACAGCTTGTTTGGTTGTATTAAGCACGAATACAAGCTTTTCGCGCAGTTATAAGAGAAAAAGTTTGACGCCTGTCACAGGGAGACTTGTAAAACCGATGTGTTCAGATCTAGCTCGTTTTGGTCTAAAACAGCTTGTTTCGTTGTATTAAGCACGAATACAAGCTTTTCGAGCAGTTATCAGAAGTTTTGACGAGTATCACATGGACACTTGTAAAACCGATGTGTTCAGATCTAGCTCGTATAGGTCTAAAACAGCTTGTTTCGTTGTATTAAGCACCAATACATGCTTTTCGCGCAGTTATAAGAGAAAACGTTTTGACGCGTATCACATAGACACTTGTAAAACCGATGTGTTCAGATCTAGCTCGTTTTGGTCTAAAACAGCTTGTTTCGTTGTATTACGCACGAATACAAGCTTTTCGAGCAGTTATAAAAGAAAAAGTTTTGACGCGTATCACAAGGAACACTTGTAAAACCGATGCGTTCAGATTAGCTCGTTTTGGTCTAAAACAGCTTGTTTCTCGTTGCATTATGCACGACATACATGCTTTTCGCGCAGTTATAAGAGAAAAAGTTTTGACGCGTATCACATAGGACACTTGTAAAACCGATGTGTTCAGATCTAGCTCGTTTAGGTCTAAAACAGCTTGTTTCGTTGTATTAAGCACGAATACATGCTTTTCGCGCAGTTATAAGAGAAAAAGTTTTGACGCGTATCACATAAGACACTTGTAAAACCGATGTGTTCAGATCTAGCATTGTTTTGGTCTAAAACAGCTTGTTTCGTTGTATTACGCACGAATACAAGCTTTTCGAGCAGTTATGAGAAAAAGTTTTGACGCGTATCACATGGACACTTGTAAAATCGATGTGTTCAGATCTAGCTCGTTAGGTCTAAAACAGCTTGTTTCGTTGTATTAAGCACGAATACATGCTTTTCGCGCAGTTATAAGAGAAACAAGTTTTTGACGCGTATTACATAGACACTTGTAAAACGATGTGTTCAGATCTAGACTCGTTTTGGTCTAAAACAGCTTGTTTCGTTGTATTACGCACGAATACAAGCTTTTCGAGCAGTTATGAGAAAAAGTTTTGACGCGTATCACATGGACACTTGTAAAACCGATGTGTTCAGATCTAGCTCGTTTAGGTCTAAAACAGCTTGTTTCGTTGTATTAAGCACGAATACATGCTTTTCGCGCAGTTATAAGAGAAAAAGTTTTGACGCGTATCACATAGACACTTGTAAAACCGATGTGTTCAGATCTAGCTCGTTTTGGTCTAAAACAGCTTGTTTCGTTGTATTACGACGAATACAAGCTTTTCGAGCAGTTATGAGAAAAAGTTTTGACGCGTATCACATGGACACTTGTAAAACCGATGTGTTCAGATCTAGCTCGTTTAGGTCTAAAACAGCTTGTTTCGTTGTATTAAGCACGAATACATGCTTTTCGCGCAGTTATAAGAGAAAAAGTTTTGACGCGTATTACATAGACACTTGTAAAACCGATGTGTTCAGATCTAGCTCGTTTTGGTCTAAAACAGCTTGTTTCGTTGTATTACGCACGAATACAAGCTTTTCGAGCAGTTATGAGAAAACGTTTTGACGCGTATCACATGGACACTTGTAAAACCGATGTGTTCAGATCTAGCTCGTTTAGGTCTAAAACAGCTTGTTTCGTTGTATTAGGCACGAATACATGCTTTTCGCGCAGTTATAAGAGAAAAAGTTTTGACGCGTATCACATAGACACTTGTAAAACCGATGTGTTCAGATCTAGCTCGTTTTGGTCTAAAACAGCTTGTTTCGTTGTATTACGACGAATACAAGCTTTTCGAGCAGTTATGAGAAAAAGTTTTGACGCGTATCACATGGACACTTGTAAAACCGATGTGTTCAGATCTAGCTCGTTTAGGTCTAAAACAGCTTGTTTCGTTGTATTGAGCACGAATACATGCTTTTCGCGCAGTTATAAGAGAAAAAGTTTTGACGCCTGTCACAGGGAGACGTAAAACCGATATGTTCAGATCTAGCTCGCTTTGGTCTAAAACAGCTTGTTTCGGTGTATTAAGCACGAATACAAGCTTTTCGAGCAGTTATCACAAGTTTTGACGCGTATCACATGGACACTTGTAAAACCGATGTGTTCAGATCTAGCTCGTTTAGGTCTAAAACACCTTGTTTAGTTGTATTAAGCACGAATACAAGCTTTGGCGCAGTTATAAGAGAAAAACTTTTGACGCGTATCACAAGGGCTTGTAAAACCGATGTGTTCAGATTTAGCTCGTTTTGGTCTAAAACAGCTTGTTTGGTTGTATTAAGCACGAATACAAGCTTTTCGCGCAGTTATAAGAGAAAAAGTTTTGACGCCTGTCACAGGGAGACTTGTAAAACCGATGTGTTCAGATCTAGCTCGTTTTGGTCTAAAACAGCTTGTTTCGTTGTATTAAGCACGAATACAAGCTTTTCGAGCACTTATCAGAAGTTTTGACGCGTATCACATGGACACATGTAAAACCGATGTGTTCAGATCTAGCTCGTATAGGTCTAAAACAGCTTGTTTCGTTGTATTAAGCACCAATACATGCTTTTCGCGCAGTTATAAGAGAAAACGTTTTGACGCGTATCACATAGACACTTGTAAAACCGATGTGTTCAGATCTAGCTCGTTTTGGTCTAAAACAGCTTGTTTCGTTGTATTACGCACGTATACAAGCTTTTCGAGCAGTTATAAAAGAAAAAGTTTTGACGCGTATCACAAGAACACTTGTAAAACCGATGCGTTCAGATTAGCTCGTTTTGGTCTAAAACAGCTTGTTCCGTTGCATTATGCACGAATACATGCTTTTCGCGCAGTTATAAGAGAAAAAGTTTTGACTCGTATCACATAGACACTTGTAAAAGATGTGTTCAGATCTAGCTCGTTTTGGTCTAAAACAGCTTGTTTCGTTGTAATACGCACGAATACAAGCTTTTCGAGCAGTTATAAGAGAAAAAGTTTTGACGCGTATCGCATGGACACTTGTAAAACCGATGTGTTCAGATCTAGCTCGTTTAGGTCTAAAACAGCTTGTTTCGTTGTATTAACCACGAATACATGCTGTTCGCGCAGTTATAAGAGAAAAAGTTTTGACGCGTATCACATAGACACTTGTAAAACCGATGTGTTCAGATCTAGCTCGTTTTGGTCTAAAACAGCTTGTTTCGTTGTATTACGCACGAATACAAGCTTTTCGAGCAGTTATGAGAAAAAGTTTTGACGCGTATCACATGGACACTTGTAAAACCGATGTGTTCAGATCTAGCTCGTTTAGGTCTAAAACAGCTTGTTTCGTTGTATTAAGCACGAATACATGCTTTTCGCGCAGTTATAAGAGAAAAAGTTTTGACGCGTATCACATGGACACTTGTAAAACCGATGTGTTCAGATCTAGCTCGTTTTGGTGTAAAACAGCTTGTTTCGGTTTATTAAGCACGAATACATGCTTTGGCGCAGTTATAAGAGAAAAACTTTTGACGCGTATCACAAGGACTTGTAAAACCGATTGGTTCAGATTTAGCTCGTTTTGGTCTAAAACAGCTTGTTTGGTTGTATTAAGCACGAATACATGCTTTTCGCGCAGTTATAAGAGAAAAAGTTTTGACGCGTATCACATAGACACTTGTAAAACCGATGTGTTCAGATCTAGCTCGTTTTGGTCTAAAACAGCTTGTTTCGTTGTATTACGCACGAATACAAGCTTTTCGAGCAGTTATGAGAAAAAGTTTTGACGCGTATCACATGGACACTTGTAAAATCGATGTGTTCAGATCTAGCTCGTTTAGGTCTAAAACAGCTTGTTTCGTTGTATTAAGCACGAATACATGCTTTTCGCGCAGTTATAAGAGAAAAAGTTTTGACGCGTATCACATAGACACTTGTAAAACCGATGTGTTCAGATCTAGCTCGTTTTGGTCTAAAACAGCTTGTTTTGTTGTATTAAGCACGAATGCAAGCTTTTCGAGCAGTTATCAGAAGTTTTGACGCGTATCACATGGACACTTGTAAAACCGATGTGTTCAGATCTAGCTCGTTTAGGTCTAAAACAGCTTGTTTCGTTGTATTAAGCACGAATACATGCTTTTCGCGCAGTTATAAGAGAAAAAGTTTTGACGCGTATCACATAGACACTAGTAAAACCGATGTGTTCAGATCTAGCTCGTTTAGGTCTAAAACAGCTTGTTTCGTTGTATTAAGCACGAATACATGCTTTTCGCGCAGTTATAAGAGAAAAAGTTTTGACGCGTATCACATAGACACTTGTAAAACCGATGTGTTCAGATCTAGCTCGTTTTGGTCTAAAACAACTTGCTTCGTTGTAATACGCACGAATACAAGCTTTTCGAGCAGTTATGAGAAAAAGTTTTGACGCGTATCACATGGACACTTGTAAAACCGATGTGTTCAGATCTAGCTCGTTTAGGTCTAAAACAGCTTGTTTCGTTGTATTAAGCACGAATACTTGCTTTTCGCGCAGTTATAAGAGAAAAAGTTATGACGCGTATCACATAGACACTTGTAAAACCGATGTGTTCAGATCTAGCTCGTTTTGGTCTAAAACAGCTTGTTTCATTGTATTACGCACGAATACAAGCTTTTTGAGCAGTTATGAGAAAATGTTTTGACGCGTATCACATGGACACTTGTAATATCGATGTGCTCAGATCTAGCTCGTTTAGGTCTAAAACAACTTGTTTCGTTGTATTAAGCAAGAATACATGCTTTTCGCGCAGTTATAAGAGAAAAAGTTTTGACGCGTATCACATAGACACTTGTAAAACCGATGTGTTCAGATCTAGCTCGTTTTGGTCTAAAACAGCTTGTTTCGTTGTATTAAGCACGAATGCAAGCTTTTCGAGCAGTTATCAGAAGTTTTGACGCGTATCACATGGACACTTGTAAAACCGATGTGTTCAGATCTAGCTCGTTTAGGTCTAAAACAGCTTGTTTCGTTGTATTAAGCACGAATACATGCTTTTCGCGCAGTTATAAGAGAAAAAGTTTTGACGCTTATCACATAGACACTAGTAAAACCGATGTGTTCAGATCTAGCTCGTTTAGGTCTAAAACAGCTTGTTTCGTTGTATTAAGCACGAATACATGCTTTTCGCGCAGTTATAAGAGAAAAAGTTTTGACGCGTATCACATAGACACTTGTAAAACCGATGTGTTCAGATCTAGCTCGTTTTGGTCTAAAACAACTTGCTTCGTTGTAATACGCACGAATACATGCTTTTCGAGCAGTTATGAGAAAAAGTTTTGACGCGTATCACATGGACACTTGTAAAACCGATGTGTTCAGATCTAGCTCGTTTAGGTCTAAAACAGCTTGTTTCGTTGTATTAAGCACGAATACTTGCTTTTCGCGCAGTTATAAGAGAAAAAGTTATGACGCGTATCACATAGACACTTGTAAAACCGATGTGTTCAGATCTAGCTCGTTTTGGTCTAAAACAGCTTGTTTCATTGTATTACGCACGAATACAAGCTTTTTGAGCAGTTATGAGAAAATGTTTTGACGCGTATCACATGGACACTTGTAATATCGATGTGCTCAGATCTAGCTCGTTTAGGTCTAAAACAACTTGTTTCGTTGTATTAAGCAAGAATACATGCTTTTCGCGCAGTTATAAGAGAAAAAGTTTTGACGCGTATCACATAGACACTTGTAAAACCGATGTGTTCAGATCTAGCTCGTTTTGGTCTAAAACAGCTTGTTTCGTTGTGATAAGCACGAATACAAGCTTTTCGAGCAGTTATGAGAAAAAGTTTTGACGCGTATCATATGGACACTTGTAAAACCGATGTGTTCAGATCTAGCTCGTTTAGGTCTAAAACAGCTTGTTTCGTTGTATTGAGCACGAATACATGCTTTTCGCGCAGTTATAAGAGAAAAAATTTTGACGCCTGTCACAGGGAGACGTAAAACCGATATGTTCAGATCTAGCTCGCTTTGGTCTAAAACAGCTTGTTTCGTTGTATTAAGCACGAATACAAGCTTTTCGAGCAGTTATCAGAAGTTTTGACGCGTATCACATGGACACTTGTAAAACCGATGTGTTCAGATCTAGTTCGTTTAGGTCTAAAACAGCTTGTTTCGTTGTATTAAGCACGAATACATGCTTTTCACGCAGTTATAAGAGAAAAAGTTTTGACGCGTATTACATAGACACTTGTAAAACCGATGTGTTCAGATCTAGCTCGTTTTGGTCTAAAACAGCTTGTTTCGTTGTATTACGCACGAATACAAGCTTTTCGAGCAGTTATAAGAGAAAAAGTTTTGACGCGTATCACATGGACACTTGTAAAACCGATGTGTTCAGAACTAGCTCGTTTTGGTGTAAAACAGCTTGTTTCGGTTTATTAAGCACGAATACATGCTTTGGCGCAGTTATAAGAGAAAAACACTTGACGCGTGTCACAAGGACTTGTAAAACCGATTGGTTCAGATTTAGCTCGTTTTGGTCTAAAACAGCTTGTTTCGTTGTATTGAGCACGAATACATGCTTTTCGCGCAGTTATAAGAGAAAAAGTTTTGACGCCTGTCACAGGGAGACGTAAAACCGATATGTTCAGATCTAGCTCGCTTTGGTCTAAAACAGCTTGTTTCGGTGTATTAAGCACGAATACAAGCTTTTCGAGCAGTTATCACAAGTTTTGACGCGTATCACATGGACACTTGTAAAACCGATGTGTTCAGATCTAGCTCGTTTAGGTCTAAAACACCTTGTTTAGTTGTATTAAGCACGAATACAAGCTTTGGCGCAGTTATAAGAGAAAAACTTTTGACGCGTATCACAAGGGCTTGTAAAACCGATGTGTTCAGATTTAGCTCGTTTTGGTCTAAAACAGCTTGTTTGGTTGTATTAAGCACGAATACAAGCTTTTCGCGCAGTTATAAGAGAAAAAGTTTTGACGCCTGTCACAGGGAGACTTGTAAAACCGATGTGTTCAGATCTAGCTCGTTTTGGTCTAAAACAGCTTGTTTCGTTGTATTAAGCACGAATACAAGCTTTTCGAGCACTTATCAGAAGTTTTGACGCGTATCACATGGACACATGTAAAACCGATGTGTTCAGATCTAGCTCGTATAGGTCTAAAACAGCTTGTTTCGTTGTATTAAGCACCAATACATGCTTTTCGCGCAGTTATAAGAGAAAACGTTTTGACGCGTATCACATAGACACTTGTAAAACCGATGTGTTCAGATCTAGCTCGTTTTGGTCTAAAACAGCTTGTTTCGTTGTATTACGCACGTATACAAGCTTTTCGAGCAGTTATAAAAGAAAAAGTTTTGACGCGTATCACAAGAACACTTGTAAAACCGATGCGTTCAGATTAGCTCGTTTTGGTCTAAAACAGCTTGTTCCGTTGCATTATGCACGAATACATGCTTTTCGCGCAGTTATAAGAGAAAAAGTTTTGACTCGTATCACATAGACACTTGTAAAAGATGTGTTCAGATCTAGCTCGTTTTGGTCTAAAACAGCTTGTTTCGTTGTAATACGCACGAATACAAGCTTTTCGAGCAGTTATAAGAGAAAAAGTTTTGACGCGTATCGCATGGACACTTGTAAAACCGATGTGTTCAGATCTAGCTCGTTTAGGTCTAAAACAGCTTGTTTCGTTGTATTAACCACGAATACATGCTTTTCGCGCAGTTATAAGAGAAAAAGTTTTGACGCGTATCACATAGACACTTGTAAAACCGATGTGTTCAGATCTAGCTCGTTTTGGTCTAAAACAGCTTGTTTCGTTGTATTACGCACGAATACAAGCTTTTCGAGCAGTTATGAGAAAAAGTTTTGACGCGTATCACATGGACACTTGTAAAACCGATGTGTTCAGATCTAGCTCGTTTAGGTCTAAAACAGCTTGTTTCGTTGTATTAAGCACGAATACAAGCTTTTCGAGCACTTATCAGAAGTTTTGACGCGTATCACATGGACACATGTAAAACCGATGTGTTCAGATCTAGCTCGTATAGGTCTAAAACAGCTTGTTTCGTTGTATTAAGCACCAATACATGCTTTTCGCGCAGTTATAAGAGAAAACGTTTTGACGCGTATCACATAGACACTTGTAAAACCGATGTGTTCAGATCTAGCTCGTTTTGGTCTAAAACAGCTTGTTTCGTTGTATTACGCACGTATACAAGCTTTTCGAGCAGTTATAAAAGAAAAAGTTTTGACGCGTATCACAAGAACACTTGTAAAACCGATGCGTTCAGATTAGCTCGTTTTGGTCTAAAACAGCTTGTTCCGTTGCATTATGCACGAATACATGCTTTTCGCGCAGTTATAAGAGAAAAAGTTTTGACTCGTATCACATAGACACTTGTAAAAGATGTGTTCAGATCTAGCTCGTTTTGGTCTAAAACAGCTTGTTTCGTTGTAATACGCACGAATACAAGCTTTTCGAGCAGTTATAAGAGAAAAAGTTTTGACGCGTATCGCATGGACACTTGTAAAACCGATGTGTTCAGATCTAGCTCGTTTAGGTCTAAAACAGCTTGTTTCGTTGTATTAACCACGAATACATGCTTTTCGCGCAGTTATAAGAGAAAAAGTTTTGACGCGTATCACATAGACACTTGTAAAACCGATGTGTTCAGATCTAGCTCGTTTTGGTCTAAAACAGCTTGTTTCGTTGTATTACGCACGAATACAAGCTTTTCGAGCAGTTATGAGAAAAAGTTTTGACGCGTATCACATGGACACTTGTAAAACCGATGTGTTCAGATCTAGCTCGTTTAGGTCTAAAACAGCTTGTTTCGTTGTATTAAGCACGAATACATGCTTTTCGCGCAGTTATAAGAGAAAAAGTTTTGACGCGTATCACATGGACACTTGTAAAACCGATGTGTTCAGATCTAGCTCGTTTTGGTGTAAAACAGCTTGTTTCGGTTTATTAAGCACGAATACATGCTTTGGCGCAGTTATAAGAGAAAAACTTTTGACGCGTATCACAAGGACTTGTAAAACCGATTGGTTCAGATTTAGCTCGTTTTGGTCTAAAACAGCTTGTTTGGTTGTATTAAGCACGAATACATGCTTTTCGCGCAGTTATAAGAGAAAAAGTTTTGACGCGTATCACATAGACACTTGTAAAACCGATGTGTTCAGATCTAGCTCGTTTTGGTCTAAAACAGCTTGTTTCGTTGTATTACGCACGAATACAAGCTTTTCGAGCAGTTATGAGAAAAAGTTTTGACGCGTATCACATGGACACTTGTAAAATCGATGTGTTCAGATCTAGCTCGTTTAGGTCTAAAACAGCTTGTTTCGTTGTATTAAGCACGAATACATGCTTTTCGCGCAGTTATAAGAGAAAAAGTTTTGACGCGTATCACATAGACACTTGTAAAACCGATGTGTTCAGATCTAGCTCGTTTTGGTCTAAAACAGCTTGTTTTGTTGTATTAAGCACGAATGCAAGCTTTTCGAGCAGTTATCAGAAGTTTTGACGCGTATCACATGGACACTTGTAAAACCGATGTGTTCAGATCTAGCTCGTTTAGGTCTAAAACAGCTTGTTTCGTTGTATTAAGCACGAATACATGCTTTTCGCGCAGTTATAAGAGAAAAAGTTTTGACGCGTATCACATAGACACTAGTAAAACCGATGTGTTCAGATCTAGCTCGTTTAGGTCTAAAACAGCTTGTTTCGTTGTATTAAGCACGAATACATGCTTTTCGCGCAGTTATAAGAGAAAAAGTTTTGACGCGTATCACATAGACACTTGTAAAACCGATGTGTTCAGATCTAGCTCGTTTTGGTCTAAAACAACTTGCTTCGTTGTAATACGCACGAATACAAGCTTTTCGAGCAGTTATGAGAAAAAGTTTTGACGCGTATCACATGGACACTTGTAAAAGCGATGTGTTCAGATCTAGCTCGTTTAGGTCTAAAACAGCTTGTTTCGTTGTATTAAGCACGAATACTTGCTTTTCGCGCAGTTATAAGAGAAAAAGTTATGACGCGTATCACATAGACACTTGTAAAACCGATGTGTTCAGATCTAGCTCGTTTTGGTCTAAAACAGCTTGTTTCATTGTATTACGCACGAATACAAGCTTTTTGAGCAGTTATGAGAAAATGTTTTGACGCGTATCACATGGACACTTGTAATATCGATGTGCTCAGATCTAGCTCGTTTAGGTCTAAAACAACTTGTTTCGTTGTATTAAGCAAGAATACATGCTTTTCGCGCAGTTATAAGAGAAAAAGTTTTGACGCGTATCACATAGACACTTGTAAAACCGATGTGTTCAGATCTAGCTCGTTTTGGTCTAAAACAGCTTGTTTCGTTGTATTAAGCACGAATGCAAGCTTTTCGAGCAGTTATCAGAAGTTTTGACGCGTATCACATGGACACTTGTAAAACCGATGTGTTCAGATCTAGCTCGTTTAGGTCTAAAACAGCTTGTTTCGTTGTATTAAGCACGAATACATGCTTTTCGCGCAGTTATAAGAGAAAAAGTTTTGACGCTTATCACATAGACACTAGTATAACCGATGTGTTCAGATCTAGCTCGTTTAGGTCTAAAACAGCTTGTTTCGTTGTATTAAGCACGAATACATGCTTTTCGCGCAGTTATAAGAGAAAAAGTTTTGACGCGTATCACATAGACACTTGTAAAACCGATGTGTTCAGATCTAGCTCGTTTTGGTCTAAAACAACTTGCTTCGTTGTAATACGCACGAATACATGCTTTTCGAGCAGTTATGAGAAAAAGTTTTGACGCGTATCACATGGACACTTGTAAAACCGATGTGTTCAGATCTAGCTCGTTTAGGTCTAAAACAGCTTGTTTCGTTGTATTAAGCACGAATACTTGCTTTTCGCGCAGTTATAAGAGAAAAAGTTATGACGCGTATCACATAGACACTTGTAAAACCGATGTGTTCAGATCTAGCTCGTTTTGGTCTAAAACAGCTTGTTTCATTGTATTACGCACGAATACAAGCTTTTTGAGCAGTTATGAGAAAATGTTTTGACGCGTATCACATGGACACTTGTAATATCGATGTGCTCAGATCTAGCTCGTTTAGGTCTAAAACAACTTGTTTCGTTGTATTAAGCAAGAATACATGCTTTTCGCGCAGTTATAAGAGAAAAAGTTTTGACGCGTATCACATA
This sequence comes from Amblyomma americanum, assembly GCF_052857255.1. Taxonomy (NCBI): domain Eukaryota; kingdom Metazoa; phylum Arthropoda; class Arachnida; order Ixodida; family Ixodidae; genus Amblyomma; species Amblyomma americanum. The sequence goes on from NW_027526608.1 coordinate 57,432, forward strand.
GACACTTGTAAAACCGATGTGTTCAGATCTAGCTCGTTTTGGTCTAAAACAGCTTGTTTCGTTGTGATAAGCACGAATACAAGCTTTTCGAGCAGTTATGAGAAAAAGTTTTGACGCGTATCATATGGACACTTGTAAAACCGATGTGTTCAGATCTAGCTCGTTTAGGTCTAAAACAGCTTGTTTCGTTGTATTGAGCACGAATACATGCTTTTCGCGCAGTTATAAGAGAAAAAATTTTGACGCCTGTCACAGGGAGACGTAAAACCGATATGTTCAGATCTAGCTCGCTTTGGTCTAAAACAGCTTGTTTCGTTGTATTAAGCACGAATACAAGCTTTTCGAGCAGTTATCAGAAGTTTTGACGCGTATCACATGGACACTTGTAAAACCGATGTGTTCAGATCTAGTTCGTTTAGGTCTAAAACAGCCTGTTTCGTTGTATTAAGCACGAATACATGCTTTTCACGCAGTTATAAGAGAAAAAGTTTTGACGCGTATTACATAGACACTTGTAAAACCGATGTGTTCAGATCTAGCTCGTTTTGGTCTAAAACAGCTTGTTTCGTTGTATTAAGCAAGAATACAAGCTTTGGCGCAGTTATAAGAGAAAAACTTTTGACGCTTATCACAAGGGCTTGTAAAACCGATGTGTTCAGATTTAGCTCGTTTTGGTCTAAAACAGCTTGTTTGGTTGTATTAGGCACGAATACAAGCTTTTCGCGCAGTTATAAGAGAAAAAGTTTTGACGCCTGTCACAGGGATACTTGTAAAACCGATGTGTTCAGATCTAGCTCGTTTTGGTCTAAAACAGCTTGTTTCGTTGTATTAAGCACGAATACAAGCTTTTCGAGCAGTTATAAGAAGAAGTATTGACGCGTGTCACATGGACACTTGTAAAACCGATGTGTTCAGATCTAGCTCGTATAGGTCTAAAACAGCTTGTTTCGTTGTATTAAGCACCAATACATGCTTTTCGCGCAGTTATAGGAGAAAACGTTTTGACGCGTATCACATAGACACTTGTAAAACCGATGTGTTCAGATCTAGCTCGTTTTGGTCTAAAACAGCTTGTTTCGTTGTATTACGCACGAATACAAGCTTTTCGAGCAGTTATAAGAGAAAAAGTTTTGACGCGTATCACATGGACACTTGTAAAACCGATGTGTTCAGAACTAGCTCGTTTTGGTGTAAAACAGCTTGTTTCGGTTTATTAAGCACGAATACATGCTTTGGCGCAGTTATAAGAGAAAAACACTTGACGCGTGTCACAAGGACTTGTAAAACCGATTGGTTCAGATTTAGCTCGTTTTGGTCTAAAACAGCTTGTTTGGTTGTATTAAGCACGAATACATGCTTTTCGCGCAGTTATAAGAGAAAAAGTTTTGACGCGTATCACATAGACACTTGTAAAACCGATGTGTTCAGATCTAGCTCGTTTTGGTCTAAAACAGCTTGTTTCGTTGTATTACGCACGAATACAAGCTTTTCGAGCAGTTATGAGAAAAAGTTTTGACGCGTATCACATGGACACTTGGAAAATCGATGTGTTCAGATATAGCTCGTTTAGGTCTAAAACAGCTTGTTTCGTTGTATTAACCAAGAATACATGCTTTTCGCGCAGTTATGAGAGAAAAAGTTTTGACGCGTATCACATAGACACTTGTAAAACCGATGTGTTCAGATCTAGCTCGTTTTGGTCTAAAACAGCTTGATTCGTTGTATTAGGCACGAATGCAAGCTTTTCGAGCAGTTATCAGAAGTTTTGACGCGTATCACATGGACACATGTAAAACCGATGTGTTCAGATCTAGCTCGTATAGGTCTAAAACAGCTTGTTTCGTTGTATTAAGCACCAATACATGCTTTTCGCGCAGTTATAAGAGAAAACGTTTTGACGCGTATCACATAGACACTTGTAAAACCGATGTGTTCAGATCTAGCTCGTTTTGGTCTAAAACAGCTTGTTTCGTTGTATTACGCACGTATACAAGCTTTTCGAGCAGTTATAAAAGAAAAAGTTTTGACGCGTATCACAAGAACACTTGTAAAACTGATGCGTTCAGATTAGCTCGTTTTGGTCTAAAACAGCTTGTTCCGTTGCATTATGCACGAATACATGCTTTTCGCGCAGTTATAAGAGAAAAAGTTTTGACTCGTATCACATAGACACTTGTAAAACCGATGTGTTCAGATCTAGCTCGTTTTGGTCTAAAACAGCTTGTTTCGTTGTAATACGCACGAATACAAGCTTTTCGAGCAGTTATAAGAGAAAAAGTTTTGACGCGTATCACATGGACACTTGTAAAACCGATGTGTTCAGATCTAGCTCGTTTAGGTCTAAAACAGCTTGTTTCGTTGTATTAACCACGAATACATGCTTTTCGCGCAGTTATAAGAGAAAAAGTTTTGACGCGTATCACATAGACACTTGTAAAACCGATGTGTTCAGATCTAGCTCGTTTTGGTCTAAAACAGCTTGTTTCGTTGTATTACGCACGAATACAAGCTTTTCGAGCAGTTATAAGAGAAAAAGTTTTGACGCGTATCACATGGACACTTGTAAAACCGATGTGTTCAGATCTAGCTCGTTTTGGTGTAAAACAGCTTGTTTCGGTTTATTAAGCACGAATACATGCTTTGGCGCAGTTATAAGAGAAAAACTTTTGACGCGTATCACAAGGACTTGTAAAACCGATTGGTTCAGATTTAGCTCGTTTTGGTCTAAAACAGCTTGTTTGGTTGTATTAAGCACGAATACATGCTTTTCGCGCAGTTATAAGAGAAAAAGTTTTGACGCGTATCACATAGACACTTGTAAAACCGATGTGTTCAGATCTAGCTCGTTTTGGTCTAAAACAGCTTGTTTCGTTGTATTACGCACGAATACAAGCTTTTCGAGCAGTTATGAGAAAAAGTTTTGACGCGTATCACATGGACACTTGTAAAATCGATGTGTTCAGATCTAGCTCGTTTAGGTCTAAAACAGCTTGTTTCGTTGTATTAAGCACGAATACATGCTTTTCGCGCAGTTATAAGAGAAAAAGTTTTGACGCGTATCACATAGACACTTGTAAAACCGATGTGTTCAGATCTAGCTCGTTTTGGTCTAAAACAGCTTGTTTTGTTGTATTAAGCACGAATGCAAGCTTTTCGAGCAGTTATCAGAAGTTTTGACGCGTATCACATGGACACTTGTAAAACCGATGTGTTCAGATCTAGCTCGTTTAGGTCTAAAACAGCTTGTTTCGTTGTATTAAGCACGAATACATGCTTTTCGCGCAGTTATAAGAGAAAAAGTTTTGACGCGTATCACATAGACACTAGTAAAACCGATGTGTTCAGATCTAGCTCGTTTAGGTCTAAAACAGCTTGTTTCATTGTATTAAGCACGAATACATGCTTTTCGCGCAGTTATAAGAGAAAAAGTTTTGACGCGTATCACATAGACACTTGTAAAACCGATGTGTTCAGATCTAGCTCGTTTTGGTCTAAAACAACTTGCTTCGTTGTAATACGCACGAATACAAGCTTTTCGAGCAGTTATGAGAAAAAGTTTTGACGCGTATCACATGGACACTTGTAAAACCGATGTGTTCAGATCTAGCTCGTTTAGGTCTAAAACAGCTTGTTTCGTTGTATTAAGCACGAATACTTGCTTTTCGCGCAGTTATAAGAGAAAAAGTTATGACGCGTATCACATAGACACTTGTAAAACCGATGTGTTCAGATCTAGCTCGTTTTGGTCTAAAACAGCTTGTTTCATTGTATTACGCACGAATACAAGCTTTTTGAGCAGTTATGAGAAAATGTTTTGACGCGTATCACATGGACACTTGTAATATCGATGTGCTCAGATCTAGCTCGTTTAGGTCTAAAACAACTTGTTTCGTTGTATTAAGCAAGAATACATGCTTTTCGCGCAGTTATAAGAGAAAAAGTTTTGACGCGTATCACATAGACACTTGTAAAACCGATGTGTTCAGATCTAGCTCGTTTTGGTCTAAAACAGCTTGTTTCGTTGTATTAAGCACGAATGCAAGCTTTTCGAGCAGTTATCAGAAGTTTTGACGCGTATCACATGGACACTTGTAAAACCGATGTGTTCAGATCTAGCTCGTTTAGGTCTAAAACAGCTTGTTTCGTTGTATTAAGCACGAATACATGCTTTTCGCGCAGTTATAAGAGAAAAAGTTTTGACGCGTATCACATAGACACTAGTAAAACCGATGTGTTCAGATCTAGCTCGTTTAGGTCTAAAACAGCTTGTTTCGTTGTATTAAGCACGAATACATGCTTTTCGCGCAGTTATAAGAGAAAAAGTTTTGACGCGTATCACATAGACACTTGTAAAACCGATGTGTTCAGATCTAGCTCGTTTTGGTCTAAAACAACTTGCTTCGTTGTAATACGCACGAATACAAGCTTTTCGAGCAGTTATGAGAAAAAGTTTTGACGCGTATCACATGGGACACTTGTAAAATCGATGTGTTCAGATCTAGCTCGTTTAGGTCTAAAACAGCTTGTTTCGTTGTATTAAGCACGAATACTTGCTTTTCGCGCAGTTATAAGAGAAAAAGTTATGACGCGTATCACATAGACACTTGTAAAACCGATGTGTTCAGATCTAGCTCGTTTTGGTCTAAAACAGCTTGTTTCATTGTATTACGCACGAATACAAGCTTTTTGAGCAGTTATGAGAAAATGTTTTGACGCGTATCACATGGACACTTGTAATATCGATGTGCTCAGATCTAGCTCGTTTAGGTCTAAAACAACTTGTTTCGTTGTATTAAGCAAGAATACATGCTTTTCTCGCAGTTATAAGAGAAAAAGTTTTGACGCGTATCACATAGACACTTGTAAAACCGATGTGTTCAGATCTAGCTCGTTTTGGTCTAAAACAGCTTGTTTCGTTGTAATAAGCACGAATACAAGCTTTTCGAGCAGTTATGAGAAAAAGTTTTGACGCGTATCATATGGACACTTGTAAAACCGATGTGTTCAGATCTAGCTTGTTTAGGTCTAAAACAGCTTGTTTCGTTGTATTGAGCACGAATACATGCTTTTCGCGCAGTTATAAGAGAAAAAGTTTTGACGCGTATCACATAGACACTAGTAAAACCGATGTGTTCAGATCTAGCTCGTTTAGGTCTAAAACAGCTTGTTTCGTTGTATTAAGCACGAATACATGCTTTTCGCGCAGTTATAAGAGAAAAAGTTTTGACGCGTATCACATAGACACTTGTAAAACCGATGTGTTCAGATCTAGCTCGTTTTGGTCTAAAACAACTTGCTTCGTTGTAATACGCACGAATACAAGCTTTTCGAGCAGTTATGAGAAAAAGTTTTGACGCGTATCACATGGACACTTGTAAAACCGATGTGTTCAGATCTAGCTCGTTTTGGTCTAAAACAGCTTGTTTCGTTGTATTAAGCACGAATACAAGCTTTGGCGCAGTTATAAGAGAAAAACTTTTGACGCTTATCACAAGGGCTTGTAAAACCGATGTGTTCAGATTTAGCTCGTTTTGGTCTAAAACAGCTTGTTTGGTTGTATTAGGCACGAATACAAGCTTTTCGCGCAGTTATAAGAGAAAAAGTTTTGACGCCTGTCACAGGGATACTTGTAAAACCGATGTGTTCAGATCTAGCTCGTTTTGGTCTAAAACAGCTTGTTTCGTTGTATTAAGCACGAATACAAGCTTTTCGAGCAGTTATCAGAAGAAGTATTGACGCGTGTCACATGGACACTTGTAAAACCGATGTGTTCAGATCTAGCTCGTATAGGTCTAAAACAGCTTGTTTCGTTGTATTAAGCACCAATACATGCTTTTCGCGCAGTTATAGGAGAAAACGTTTTGACGCGTATCACATAGACACTTGTAAAACCGATGTGTTCAGATCTAGCTCGTTTTGGTCTAAAACAGCTTGTTTCGTTGTATTACGCACGAATACAAGCTTTTCGAGCAGTTATAAGAGAAAAAGTTTTGACGCGTATCACATGGACACTTGTAAAACCGATGTGTTCAGAACTAGCTCGTTTTGGTGTAAAACAGCTTGTTTCGGTTTATTAAGCACGAATACATGCTTTGGCGCAGTTATAAGAGAAAAACACTTGACGCGTGTCACAAGGACTTGTAAAACCGATTGGTTCAGATTTAGCTCGTTTTGGTCTAAAACAGCTTGTTTGGTTGTATTAAGCACGAATACATGCTTTTCGCGCAGTTATAAGAGAAAAAGTTTTGACGCGTATCACATAGACACTAGTAAAACCGATGTGTTCAGATCTAGCTCGTTTAGGTCTAAAACAGCTTGTTTCATTGTATTAAGCACGAATACATGCTTTTCGCGCAGTTATAAGAGAAAAAGTTTTGACGCGTATCACATAGACACTTGTAAAACCGATGTGTTCAGATCTAGCTCGTTTTGGTCTAAAACAACTTGCTTCGTTGTAATACGCACGAATACAAGCTTTTCGAGCAGTTATGAGAAAAAGTTTTGACGCGTATCACATGGACACTTGTAAAACCGATGTGTTCAGATCTAGCTCGTTTAGGTCTAAAACAGCTTGTTTCGTTGTATTAAGCACGAATACTTGCTTTTCGCGCAGTTATAAGAGAAAAAGTTATGACGCGTATCACATAGACACTTGTAAAACCGATGTGTTCAGATCTAGCTCGTTTTGGTCTAAAACAGCTTGTTTCATTGTATTACGCACGAATACAAGCTTTTTGAGCAGTTATGAGAAAATGTTTTGACGCGTATCACATGGACACTTGTAATATCGATGTGCTCAGATCTAGCTCGTTTAGGTCTAAAACAACTTGTTTCGTTGTATTAAGCAAGAATACATGCTTTTCGCGCAGTTATAAGAGAAAAAGTTTTGACGCGTATCACATAGACACTTGTAAAACCGATGTGTTCAGATCTAGCTCGTTTTGGTCTAAAACAGCTTGTTTCGTTGTATTAAGCACGAATGCAAGCTTTTCGAGCAGTTATCAGAAGTTTTGACGCGTATCACATGGACACTTGTAAAACCGATGTGTTCAGATCTAGCTCGTTTAGGTCTAAAACAGCTTGTTTCGTTGTATTAAGCACGAATACATGCTTTTCGCGCAGTTATAAGAGAAAAAGTTTTGACGCGTATCACATAGACACTAGTAAAACCGATGTGTTCAGATCTAGCTCGTTTAGGTCTAAAACAGCTTGTTTCGTTGTATTAAGCACGAATACATGCTTTTCGCGCAGTTATAAGAGAAAACGTTTTGACGCGTATCACATAGACACTTGTAAAACCGATGTGTTCAGATCTAGCTCGTTTTGGTCTAAAACAACTTGCTTCGTTGTAATACGCACGAATACAAGCTTTTCGAGCAGTTATGAGAAAAAGTTTTGACGCGTATCACATGGACACTTGTAAAATCGATGTGTTCAGATCTAGCTCGTTTAGGTCTAAAACAGCTTGTTTCGTTGTATTAAGCACGAATACTTGCTTTTCGCGCAGTTATAAGAGAAAAAGTTATGACGCGTATCACATAGACACTTGTAAAACCGATGTGTTCAGATCTAGCTCGTTTTGGTCTAAAACAGCTTGTTTCATTGTATTACGCACGAATACAAGCTTTTTGAGCAGTTATGAGAAAATGTTTTGACGCGTATCACATGGACACTTGTAATATCGATGTGCTCAGATCTAGCTCGTTTAGGTCTAAAACAACTTGTTTCGTTGTATTAAGCAAGAATACATGCTTTTCTCGCAGTTATAAGAGAAAAAGTTTTGACGCGTATCACATAGACACTTGTAAAACCGATGTGTTCAGATCTAGCTCGTTTTGGTCTAAAACAGCTTGTTTCGTTGTAATAAGCACGAATACAAGCTTTTCGAGCAGTTATGAGAAAAAGTTTTGACGCGTATCATATGGACACTTGTAAAACCGATGTGTTCAGATCTAGCTTGTTTAGGTCTAAAACAGCTTGTTTCGTTGTATTGAGCACGAATACATGCTTTTCGCGCAGTTATAAGAGAAAAAGTTTTGACGCGTATCACATAGACACTAGTAAAACCGATGTGTTCAGATCTAGCTCGTTTAGGTCTAAAACAGCTTGTTTCGTTGTATTAAGCACGAATACATGCTTTTCGCGCAGTTATAAGAGAAAAAGTTTTGACGCGTATCACATAGACACTTGTAAAACCGATGTGTTCAGATCTAGCTCGTTTTGGTCTAAAACAACTTGCTTCGTTGTAATACGCACGAATACAAGCTTTTCGAGCAGTTATGAGAAAAAGTTTTGACGCGTATCACATGGACACTTGTAAAACCGATGTGTTCAGATCTAGCTCGTTTTGGTCTAAAACAGCTTGTTTCGTTGTATTAAGCACGAATACAAGCTTTGGCGCAGTTATAAGAGAAAAACTTTTGACGCTTATCACAAGGGCTTGTAAAACCGATGTGTTCAGATTTAGCTCGTTTTGGTCTAAAACAGCTTGTTTGGTTGTATTAGGCACGAATACAAGCTTTTCGCGCAGTTATAAGAGAAAAAGTTTTGACGCCTGTCACAGGGATACTTGTAAAACCGATGTGTTCAGATCTAGCTCGTTTTGGTCTAAAACAGCTTGTTTCGTTGTATTAAGCACGAATACAAGCTTTTCGAGCAGTTATCAGAAGAAGTATTGACGCGTGTCACATGGACACTTGTAAAACCGATGTGTTCAGATCTAGCTCGTATAGGTCTAAAACAGCTTGTTTCGTTGTATTAAGCACCAATACATGCTTTTCGCGCAGTTATAGGAGAAAACGTTTTGACGCGTATCACATAGACACTTGTAAAACCGATGTGTTCAGATCTAGCTCGTTTTGGTCTAAAACAGCTTGTTTCGTTGTATTACGCACGAATACAAGCTTTTCGAGCAGTTATAAGAGAAAAAGTTTTGACGCGTATCACATGGACACTTGTAAAACCGATGTGTTCAGAACTAGCTCGTTTTGGTGTAAAACAGCTTGTTTCGGTTTATTAAGCACGAATACATGCTTTGGCGCAGTTATAAGAGAAAAACACTTGACGCGTGTCACAAGGACTTGTAAAACCGATTGGTTCAGATTTAGCTCGTTTTGGTCTAAAACAGCTTGTTTGGTTGTATTAAGCACGAATACATGCTTTTCGCGCAGTTATAAGAGAAAAAGTTTTGACGCGTATCACATAGACACTTGTAAAACCGATGTGTTCAGATCTAGCTCGTTTTGGTCTAAAACAGCTTGTTTCGTTGTATTACGCACGAATACAAGCTTTTCGAGCAGTTATGAGAAAAAGTTTTGACGCGTATCACATGGACACTTGGAAAATCGATGTGTTCAGATATAGCTCGTTTAGGTCTAAAACAGCTTGTTTCGTTGTATTAACCAAGAATACATGCTTTTCGCGCAGTTATGAGAGAAAAAGTTTTGACGCGTATCACATAGACACTTGTAAAACCGATGTGGTCAGATCTAGCTCGTTTTGGTCTAAAACAGCTTGATTCGTTGTATTAGGCACGAATGCAAGCTTTTCGAGCAGTTATCAGAAGTTTTGACGCGTATCACATGGACACATGTAAAACCGATGTGTTCAGATCTAGCTCGTATAGGTCTAAAACAGCTTGTTTCGTTGTATTAAGCACCAATACATGCTTTTCGCGCAGTTATAAGAGAAAACGTTTTGACGCGTATCACATAGACACTTGTAAAACCGATGTGTTCAGATCTAGCTCGTTTTGGTCTAAAACAGCTTGTTTTGTTGTATTACGCACGTATACAAGCTTTTCGAGCAGTTATAAAAGAAAAAGTTTTGACGCGTATCACAAGAACACTTGTAAAACTGATGCGTTCAGATTAGCTCGTTTTGGTCTAAAACAGCTTGTTCCGTTGCATTATGCACGAATACATGCTTTTCGCGCAGTTATAAGAGAAAAAGTTTTGACTCGTATCACATAGACACTTGTAAAACCGATGTGTTCAGATCTAGCTCGTTTTGGTCTAAAACAGCTTGTTTCGTTGTAATACGCACGAATACAAGCTTTTCGAGCAGTTATAAGAGAAAACGTTTTGACGCGTATCACATGGACACTTGTAAAACCGATGTGTTCAGATCTAGCTCGTTTAGGTCTAAAACAGCTTGTTTCGTTGTATTAACCACGAATACATGCTTTTCGCGCAGTTATAAGAGAAAAAGTTTTGACGCGTATCACATAGACACTTGTAAAACCGATGTGTTCAGATCTAGCTCGTTTTGGTCTAAAACAGCTTGTTTCGTTGTATTACGCACGAATACAAGCTTTTCGAGCAGTTATAAGAGAAAAAGTTTTGACGCGTATCACATGGACACTTGTAAAACCGATGTGTTCAGATCTAGCTCGTTTTGGTATAAAACAGCTTGTTTCGGTTTATTAAGCACGAATACATGCTTTGGCGCAGTTATAAGAGAAAAACTTTTGACGCGTATCACAAGGACTTGTAAAACCGATTGGTTCAGATTTAGCTCGTTTTGGTCTAAAACAGCTTGTTTGGTTGTATTAAGCACGAATACATGCTTTTCTCGCAGTTATAAGAGAAAAAGTTTTGACGCGTATCACATAGACACTTGTAAAACCGATGTGTTCAGATCTAGCTCGTTTTGGTCTAAAACAGCTTGTTTCGTTGTATTACGCACGAATACAAGCTTTTCGAGCAGTTATGAGAAAAAGTTTTGACGCGTATCACATGGACACTTGTAAAATCGATGTGTTCAGATCTAGCTCGTTTAGGTCTAAAACAGCTTGTTTCGTTGTATTAAGCACGAATACATGCTTTTCGCGCAGTTATAAGAGAAAAAGTTTTGACGCGTATCACATAGACACTTGTAAAACCGATGTGTTCAGATCTAGCTCGTTTTGGTCTAAAACAGCTTGTTTTGTTGTATTAAGCACGAATGCAAGCTTTTCGAGCAGTTATCAGAAGTTTTGACGCGTATCACATGGACACTTGTAAAACCGATGTGTTCAGATCTAGCTCGTTTAGGTCTAAAACAGCTTGTTTCGTTGTATTAAGCACGAATACATGCTTTTCGCGCAGTTATAAGAGAAAAAGTTTTGACGCGTATCACATAGACACTAGTAAAACCGATGTGTTCAGATCTAGCTCGTTTAGGTCTAAAACAGCTTGTTTCGTTGTATTAAGCACGAATACATGCTTTTCGCGCAGTTATAAGAGAAAAAGTTTTGACGCGTATCACATAGACACTTGTAAAACCGATGTGTTCAGATCTAGCTCGTTTTGGTCTAAAACAACTTGCTTCGTTGTAATACGCACGAATACAAGCTTTTCGAGCAGTTATGAGAAAAAGTTTTGACGCGTATCACATGGACACTTGTAAAACCGATGTGTTCAGATCTAGCTCGTTTAGGTCTAAAACAGCTTGTTTCGTTGTATTAAGCACGAATACTTGCTTTTCGCGCAGTTATAAGAGAAAAAGTTATGACGCGTATCACATAGACACTTGTAAAACCGATGTGTTCAGATCTAGCTCGTTTTGGTCTAAAACAGCTTGTTTCATTGTATTACGCACGAATACAAGCTTTTTGAGCAGTTATGAGAAAATGTTTTGACGCGTATCACATGGACACTTGTAATATCGATGTGCTCAGATCTAGCTCGTTTAGGTCTAAAACAACTTGTTTCGTTGTATTAAGCAAGAATACATGCTTTTCGCGCAGTTATAAGAGAAAAAGTTTTGACGCGTATCACATAGACACTTGTAAAACCGATGTGTTCAGATCTAGCTCGTTTTGGTCTAAAACAGCTTGTTTCGTTGTATTAAGCACGAATGCAAGCTTTTCGAGCAGTTATCAGAAGTTTTGACGCGTATCACATGGACACTTGTAAAACCGATGTGTTCAGATCTAGCTCGTTTAGGTCTAAAACAGCTTGTTTCGTTGTATTAAGCACGAATACATGCTTTTCGCGCAGTTATAAGAGAAAAAGTTTTGACGCGTATCACATAGACACTAGTAAAACCGATGTGTTCAGATCTAGCTCGTTTAGGTCTAAAACAGCTTGTTTCGTTGTATTAAGCACGAATACATGCTTTTCGCGCAGTTATAAGAGAAAAAGTTTTGACGCGTATCACATAGACACTTGTAAAACCGATGTGTTCAGATCTAGCTCGTTTTGGTCTAAAACAACTTGCTTCGTTGTAATACGCACGAATACAAGCTTTTCGACCAGTTATGAGAAAAAGTTTTGACGCGTATCACATGGACACTTGTAAAATCGATGTGTTCAGATCTAGCTCGTTTAGGTCTAAAACAGCTTGTTTCGTTGTATTAAGCACGAATACTTGCTTTTCGCGCAGTTATAAGAGAAAAAGTTATGACGCGTATCACATAGACACTTGTAAAACCGATGTGTTCAGATCTAGCTCGTTTTGGTCTAAAACAGCTTGTTTCATTGTATTACGCACGAATACAAGCTTTTTGAGCAGTTATGAGAAAATGTTTTGACGCGTATCACATGGACACTTGTAATATCGATGTGCTCAGATCTAGCTCGTTTAGGTCTAAAACAACTTGTTTCGTTGTATTAAGCAAGAATACATGCTTTTCGCGCAGTTATAAGAGAAAAAGTTTTGACGCGTATCACATAGACACTTGTAAAACCGATGTGTTCAGATCTAGCTCGTTTTGGTCTAAAACAGCTTGTTTCGTTGTAATAAGCACGAATACAAGCTTTTCGAGCAGTTATGAGAAAAAGTTTTGACGCGTATCATATGGACACTTGTAAAACCGATGTGTTCAGATCTAGCTCGTTTAGGTCTAAAACAGCTTGTTTCGTTGTATTGAGCACGAATACATGCTTTTCGCGCAGTTATAGGAGAAAAAATTTTGACGCCTGTCACAGGGAGACGTAAAACCGATATGTTCAGATCTAGCTCGCTTTGGTCTAAAACAGCTAGTTTCGTTGTATTAAGCACGAATACAAGCTTTTCGAGCAGTTATCAGAAGTTTTGACGCGTATCACATGGACACCTGTAAAACCGATGTGTACAGATCTAGTTCGTTTAGGTCTAAAACAGCTTGTTTCGTTGTATTAAGCACGAATACATGCTTTTCACGCAGTTATAAGAGAAAAAGTTTTGACGCGTATTACATAGACACTTGTAAAACCGATGTGTTCAGATCTAGCTCGTTTTGGTCTAAAACAGCTTGTTTCGTTGTATTAAGCACGAATACAAGCTTTGGCGCAGTTATAAGAGAAAAACTTTTGACGCTTATCACAAGGGCTTGTAAAACCGATGTGTTCAGATTTAGCTCGTTTTGGTCTAAAACAGCTTGTTTGGTTGTATTAGGCACGAATACAAGCTTTTCGCGCAGTTATCAGAAGAAGTATTGACGCGTGTCACATGGACACTTGTAAAACCGATGTGTTCAGATCTAGCTCGTATAGGTCTAAAACAGCTTGTTTCGTTGTATTAAGCACCAATACATGCTTTGCGCGCAGTTATAGGAGAAAACGTTTTGACGCGTATCACATAGACACTTGTAAAACCGATGTGTTCAAATCTAGCTCGTTTTGGTCTAAAACAGCTTGTTTCGTTGTATTACGCACGAATACAAGCTTTTCGAGCAGTTATAAGAGAAAAAGTTTTGACGCGTATCACATGGACACTTGTAAAACCGATGTGTTCAGAACTAGCTCGTTTTGGTGTAAAACAGCTTGTTTCGGTTTATTAAGCACGAATACATGCTTTGGCGCAGTTATAAGAGAAAAACACTTGACGCGTGTCACAAGGACTTGTAAAACCGATTGGTTCAGATTTAGCTCGTTTTGGTCTAAAACAGCTTGTTTGGTTGTATTAAGCACGAATACATGCTTTTCGCGCAGTTATAAGAGAAAAAGTTTTGACGCGTATCACATAGACACTTGTAAAACCGATGTGTTCAGATCTAGCTCGTTTTGGTCTAAAACAGCTTGTTTCGTTGTATTACGCACGAATACAAGCTTTTCGAGCAGTTATGAGAAAAAGTTTTGACGCGTATCACATGGACACTTGGAAAATCGATGTGTTCAGATATAGCTCGTTTAGGTCTAAAACAGCTTGTTTCGTTGTATTAACCAAGAATACATGCTTTTCGCGCAGTTATGAGAGAAAAAGTTTTGACGCGTATCACATAGACACTTGTAAAACCGATGTGTTCAGATCTAGCTCGTTTTGGTCTAAAACAGCTTGATTCGTTGTATTAGGCACGAATGCAAGCTTTTCGAGCAGTTATCAGAAGTTTTGACGCGTATCACATGGACACTTGTAAAACCGATGTGTTCAGATCTAGCTCGTTTAGGTCTAAAACAGCTTGTTTCGTTGTATTAAGCACGAATACATGCTTTTCGCGCAGTTATAAGAGAAAAAGTTTTGACGCGTATCACATAGACACTAGTAAAACCGATGTGTTCAGATCTAGCTCGTTTAGGTCTAAAACAGCTTGTTTCGTTGTATTAAGCACGAATACATGCTTTTCGCGCAGTTATAAGAGAAAAAGTTTTGACGCGTATCACATAGACACTTGTAAAACCGATGTGTTCAGATCTAGCTCGTTTAGGTCTAAAACAGCTTGTTTCGTTGTATTAAGCACGAATACTTGCTTTTCGCGCAGTTATAAGAGAAAAAGTTATGACGCGTATCACATAGACACTTGTAAAACCGATGTGTTCAGATCTAGCTCGTTTTGGTCTAAAACAGCTTGTTTCATTGTATTACGCGCGAATACAAGCTTTTTGAGCAGTTATGAGAAAATGTTTTGACGCGTATCACATGGACACTTGTAATATCGATGTGTTCAGATCTAGCTCGTTTAGGTCTAAAACAACTTGTTTCGTTGTATTAAGCACGAATACATGCTTTTCGCGCAGTTATAAGAGAAAAAGTTTTGACGCGTATCACATAGACACTTGTAAAACCGATGTGTTCAGATCTAGCTCGTTTTGGTCTAAAACAGCTTGTTTCGTTGTAAAAGCACGAATACAAGCTTTTCGAGCAGTTATGAGAAAAAGTTTTGACGCGTATCATATGGACACTTGTAAAACCGATGTGTTCAGATCTAGCTCGTTTAGGTCTAAAACAGCTTGTTTCGTTGTATTGAGCACGAATACATGCTTTTCGCGCAGTTATAAGAGAAAAAGTTTTGACGCCTGTCACAGGGAGACGTAAAACCGATATGTTCAGATCTAGCTCGCTTTGGTCTAAAACAGCTTGTTTCGTTGTATTAAGCACGAATACAAGCTTTTCGAGCAGTTATCAGAAGTTTTGACGCGTATCACATGGACACTTGTAAAACCGATGTGTTCAGATCTAGTTCGTTTAGGTCTAAAACAGCTTGTTTCGTTGTATTAAGCACGAATACATGCTTTTCACGCAGTTATAAGAGAAAAAGTTTTGACGCGTATTACATAGACACTTGTAAAACCGATGTGTTCAGATCTAGCTCGTTTTGGTCTAAAACAGCTTGTTTCGTTGTATTAAGCACGAATACAAGCTTTGGCGCAGTTATAAGAGAAAAACTTTTGACGCTTATCACAAGGGCTTGTAAAACCGATGTGTTCAGATTTAGCTCGTTTTGGTCTAAAACAGCTTGTTTGGTTGTATTAAGCACGAATACAAGCTTTTCGCGCAGTTATAAGAGAAAAAGTTTTGACGCCTGTCACAGGGAGACTTGTAAAACCGATGTGTTCAGATCTAGCTCGTTTTGGTCTAAAACAGCTTGTTTCGTTGTATTAAGCACGAATACAAGCTTTTCGAGCAGTTATCAGAAGAAGTATTGACGCGTGTCACATGGACACTTGTAAAACCGATGTGTTCAGATCTAGCTCGTATAGGTCTAAAACAGCTTGTTTCGTTGTATTAAGCACATATACATGCTTTTCGCGCAGTTATAAGAGAAAACGTTTTGACGCGTATCACATAGACACTTGTAAAACCGATGTGTTCAGATCTAGCTCGTTTTGGTCTAAAACAGCTTGTTTCGTTGTATTACGCACGAATACAAGCTTTTCGAGCAGTTATAAGAGAAAAAGTTTTGACGCGTATCACATGGACACTTGTAAAACCGATGTGTTCAGAACTAGCTCGTTTTGGTGTAAAACAGCTTGTTTCGGTTTATTAAGCACGAATACATGCTTTGGCGCAGTTATAAGAGAAAAACACTTGACGCGTGTCACAAGGACTTGTAAAACCGATTGGTTCAGATTTAGCTCGTTTTGGTCTAAAACAGCTTGTTTGGTTGTATTAAGCACGAATACATGCTTTTCGCGCAGTTATAAGAGAAAAAGTTTTGACGCGTATCACATAGACACTTGTAAAACCGATGTGTTCAGATCTAGCTCGTTTTGGTCTAAAACAGCCTGTTTCGTTGTATTACGCACGAATACAAGCTTTTCGAGCAGTTATGAGAAAAAGTTTTGACGCGTATCACATGGACACTTGTAAAATCGATGTGTTCAGATCTAGCTCGTTTAGGTCTAAAACAGCTTGTTTCGTTGTATTGAGCACGAATACATGCTTTTCGCGCAGTTATAAGAGAAAAAATTTTGACGCCTGTCACAGGGAGACGTAAAACCGATATGTTCAGATCTAGCTCGCTTTGGTCTAAAACAGCTTGTTTCGTTGTATTAAGCACGAATACAAGCTTTTCGAGCAGTTATCAGAAGTTTTGACGCGTATCACATGGACACTTGTAAAACCGATGTGTTCAGATCTAGTTCGTTTAGGTCTAAAACAGCTTGTTTCGTTGTATTAAGCACGAATACATGCTTTTCACGCAGTTATAAGAGAAAAAGTTTTGACGCGTATTACATAGACACTTGTAAAACCGATGTGTTCAGATCTAGCTCGTTTTGGTCTAAAACAGCTTGTTTCGTTGTATTAAGCACGAATACAAGCTTTGGCGCAGTTATAAGAGAAAAACTTTTGAAGCTTATCACAAGGGCTTGTAAAACCGATGTGTTCAGATTTAGCTCGTTTTGGTCTAAAACAGCTTGTTTGGTTGTATTAGGCACGAATACAAGCTTTTCGCGCAGTTATAAGAGAAAAAGTTTTGACGCCTGTCACAGGGATACTTGTAAAACCGATGTGTTCAGATCTAGCTCGTTTTGGTCTAAAACAGCTTGTTTCGTTGTATTAAGCACGAATACAAGCTTTTCGAGCAGTTATCAGAAGAAGTATTGACGCGTGTCACATGGACACTTGTAAAACCGATGTGTTCAGATCTAGCTCGTATAGGTCTAAAACAGCTTGTTTCGTTGTATTAAGCACCAATACATGCTTTTCGCGCAGTTATAGGAGAAAACGTTTTGACGCGTATCACATAGACACTTGTAAAACCGATGTGTTCAGATCTAGCTCGTTTTGGTCTAAAACAGCTTGTTTCGTTGTATTACGCACGAATACAAGCTTTTCGAGCAGTTATGAGAAAAAGTTTTGACGCGTATCACATGGACACTTGTAAAATCGATGTGTTCAGATATAGCTCGTTTAGGTCTAAAACAGCTTGTTTCGTTGTATTAACCAAGAATACATGCTTTTCGCGCAGTTATAAGAGAAAAAGTTTTGACGCGTATCACATAGACACTTGTAAAACCGATGTGTTCAGATCTAGCTCGTTTTGGTCTAAAACAGCTTGTTTCGTTGTATTAAGCACGAATGCAAGCTTTTCGAGCAGTTATCAGAAGTTTTGACGCGTATCACATGGACACTTGTAAAACCGATGTGTTCAGATCTAGCTCGTTTAGGTCTAAAACAGCTTGTTTCGTTGTATTAAGCACGAATACATGCTTTTCGCGCAGTTATAAGAGAAAAAGTTTTGACGCGTATCACATAGACACTAGTAAAACCGATGTGTTCAGATCTAGCTCGTTTAGGTCTAAAACAGCTTGTTTCGTTGTATTAAGCACGAATACATGCTTTTCGCGCAGTTATAAGAGAAAAAGTTTTGACGCGTATCACATAGACACTTGTAAAACCGATGTGTTCAGATCTAGCTCGTTTTGGTCTAAAACATCTTGCTTCGTTGTAATACGCACGAATACAAGCTTTTCGAGCAGTTATGAGAAAAAGTTTTGACGCGTATCACATGGACACTTGTAAAACCGATGTGTTCAGATCTAGCTCGATTAGGTCTAAAACAGCTTGTTTCGTTGTATTAAGCACGAACACTTGCTTGTCGCGCAGTTATAAGAGAAAAAGTTATGACGCGTATCACATAGACACTTGTAAAACCGATGTGTTCAGATCTAGCTCGTTTTGGTCTAAAACATCTTGCTTCGTTGTAATACGCACGAATACAAGCTTTTCGAGCAGTTATGAGAAAAAGTTTTGACGCGTATCACATGGACACTTGTAAAACCGATGTGTTCAGATCTAGCTCGATTAGGTCTAAAACAGCTTGTTTCGTTGTATTAAGCACGAATACATGCTTTTCGCGCAGTTATAAGAGAAAAAGTTTTGACGCGTATCACATAGACACTTGTAAAACCGATGTGTTCAGATCTAGCTCGTTTTGGTCTAAAACAGCTTGTTTCGTTGTATTACGCACGAATACAAGCTTTTCGAGCAGTTATGAGAAAACGTTTTGACGCGTATCACATGGACACTTGGAAAATCGATGTGTTCAGATATAGCTCGTTTAGGTCTAAAACAGCTTGTTTCGTTGTATTAACCAAGAATACATGCTTTTCGCGCAGTTATGAGAGAAAAAGTTTTGACGCGTATCACATAGACACTTGTAAAACCGATGTGTTCAGATCTAGCTCGTTTTGGTCTAAAACAGCTTGATTCGTTGTATTAGGCACGAATGCAAGCTTTTCGAGCAGTTATCAGAAGTTTTGACGCGTATCACATGGACACTTGTAAAACCGATGTGTTCAGATCTAGCTCGTTTAGGTCTAAAACAGCTTGTTTCGTTGTATTAAGCACGAATACATGCTTTTCGCGCAGTTATAAGAGAAAAAGTTTTGACGCGTATCACATAGACACTAGTAAAACCGATGTGTTCAGATCTAGCTCGTTTAGGTCTAAAACAGCTTGTTTCGTTGTATTAAGCACGAATACATGCTTTTCGCGCAGTTATAAGAGAAAAAGTTTTGACGCGTATCACATAGACACTTGTAAAACCGATGTGTTCAGATCTAGCTCGTTTAGGTCTAAAACAGCTTGTTTCGTTGTATTAAGCACGAATACTTGCTTTTCGCGCAGTTATAAGAGAAAAAGTTATGACGCGTATCACATAGACACTTGTAAAACCGATGTGTTCAGATCTAGCTCGTTTTGGTCTAAAACAGCTTGTTTCATTGTATTACGCGCGAATACAAGCTTTTTGAGCAGTTATGAGAAAATGTTTTGACGCGTATCACATGGACACTTGTAATATCGATGTGTTCAGATCTAGCTCGTTTAGGTCTAAAACAACTTGTTTCGTTGTATTAAGCACGAATACATGCTTTTCGCGCAGTTATAAGAGAAAAAGTTTTGACGCGTATCACATAGACACTTGTAAAACCGATGTGTTCAGATCTAGCTCGTTTTGGTCTAAAACAGCTTGTTTCGTTGTAAAAGCACGAATACAAGCTTTTCGAGCAGTTATGAGAAAAAGTTTTGACGCGTATCATATGGACACTTGTAAAACCGATGTGTTCAGATCTAGCTCGTTTAGGTCTAAAACAGCTTGTTTCGTTGTATTGAGCACGAATACATGCTTTTCGCGCAGTTATAAGAGAAAAAGTTTTGACGCCTGTCACAGGGAGACGTAAAACCGATATGTTCAGATCTAGCTCGCTTTGGTCTAAAACAGCTTGTTTCGTTGTATTAAGCACGAATACAAGCTTTTCGAGCAGTTATCAGAAGTTTTGACGCGTATCACATGGACACTTGTAAAACCGATGTGTTCAGATCTAGTTCGTTTAGGTCTAAAACAGCTTGTTTCGTTGTATTAAGCACGAATACATGCTTTTCACGCAGTTATAAGAGAAAAAGTTTTGACGCGTATTACATAGACACTTGTAAAACCGATGTGTTCAGATCTAGCTCGTTTTGGTCTAAAACAGCTTGTTTCGTTGTATTAAGCACGAATACAAGCTTTGGCGCAGTTATAAGAGAAAAACTTTTGACGCTTATCACAAGGGCTTGTAAAACCGATGTGTTCAGATTTAGCTCGTTTTGGTCTATAACAGCTTGTTTGGTTGTATTAAGCACGAATACAAGCTTTTCGCGCAGTTATAAGAGAAAAAGTTTTGACGCCTGTCACAGGGAGACTTGTAAAACCGATGTGTTCAGATCTAGCTCGTTTTGGTCTAAAACAGCTTGTTTCGTTGTATTAAGCACGAATACAAGCTTTTCGAGCAGTTATCAGAAGAAGTATTGACGCGTGTCACATGGACACTTGTAAAACCGATGTGTTCAGATCTAGCTCGTATAGGTCTAAAACAGCTTGTTTCGTTGTATTAAGCACCAATACATGCTTTTCGCGCAGTTATAAGACAAAACGTTTTGACGCGTATCACATAGACACTTGTAAAACCGATGTGTTCAGATCTAGCTCGTTTTGGTCTAAAACAGCTTGTTTCGTTGTATTACGCACGAATACAAGCTTTTCGAGCAGTTATAAGAGAAAAAGTTTTGACGCGTATCACATGGACACTTGTAAAACCGATGTGTTCAGAACTAGCTCGCTTTGGTGTAAAACAGCTTGTTTCGGTTTATTAAGCACGAATACATGCTTTGGCGCAGTTATAAGAGAAAAACACTTGACGCGTGTCACAAGGACTTGTAAAACCGATTGGTTCAGATTTAGCTCGTTTTGGTCTAAAACAGCTTGTTTGGTTGTATTAAGCACGAATACATGCTTTTCGCGCAGTTATAAGAGAAAAAGTTTTGACGCGTATCACATAGACACTTGTAAAACCGATGTGTTCAGATCTAGCTCGTTTTGGTCTAAAACAGCCTGTTTCGTTGTATTACGCACGAATACAAGCTTTTCGAGCAGTTATGAGAAAAAGTTTTGACGCGTATCACATGGACACTTGTAAAATCGATGTGTTGAGATATAGCTCTTTTAGGTCTAAAACAGCTTGTTTCGTTGTATTAACCAAGAATACATGCTTTTCGCGCAGTTATAAGAGAAAAAGTTTTGACGCGTATCACATAGACACTTGTAAAACCGATGTGTTCAGATCTAGCTCGTTTTGGTCTAAAACAGCTTGTTTCGTTGTATTAAGCACGAATGCAAGCTTTTCGAGCAGTTATCAGAAGTTTTGACGCGTATCACATGGACACTTGTAAAACCGATGTGTTCAGATCTAGCTCGTTTAGGTCTAAAACAGCTTGTTTCGTTGTATTAAGCACGAATACATGCTTTTCGCGCAGTTATAAGAGAAAAAGTTTTGACGCGTATCACATAGACACTAGTAAAACCGATGTGTTCAGATCTAGCTCGTTTAGGTCTAAAACAGCTTGTTTCGTTGTATTAAGCACGAATACATGCTTTTCGCGCAGTTATAAGAGAAAAAGTTTTGACGCGTATCACATAGACACTTGTAAAACCGATGTGTTCAGATCTAGCTCGTTTTGGTCTAAAACATCTTGCTTCGTTGTAATACGCACGAATACAAGCTTTTCGAGCAGTTATGAGAAAAAGTTTTGACGCGTATCACATGGACACTTGTAAAACCGATGTGTTCAGATCTAGCTCGATTAGGTCTAAAACAGCTTGTTTCGTTGTATTAAGCACGAACACTTGCTTGTCGCGCAGTTATAAGAGAAAAAGTTATGACGCGTATCACATAGACACTTGTAAAACCGATGTGTTCAGATCTATCTCGTTTTGGTCTAAAACATCTTGCTTCGTTGTAATACGCACGAATACAAGCTTTTCGAGCAGTTATGAGAAAAAGTTTTGACGCGTATCACATGGACACTTGTAAAACCGATGTGTTCAGATCTAGCTCGATTAGGTCTAAAACAGCTTGTTTCGTTGTATTAAGCACGAATACATGCTTTTCGCGCAGTTATAAGAGAAAAAGTTTTGACGCGTATCACATAGACACTTGTAAAACCGATGTGTTCAGATCTAGCTCGTTTTGGTCTAAAACAGCTTGTTTCGTTGTATTACGCACGAATACAAGCTTTTCGAGCAGTTATGAGAAAACGTTTTGACGCGTATCACATGGACACTTGGAAAATCGATGTGTTCAGATATAGCTCGTTTAGGTCTAAAACAGCTTGTTTCGTTGTATTAACCAAGAATACATGCTTTTCGCGCAGTTATGAGAGAAAAAGTTTTGACGCGTATCACATAGACACTTGTAAAACCGATGTGTTCAGATCTAGCTCGTTTTGGTCTAAAACAGCTTGATTCGTTGTATTAGGCACGAATGCAAGCTTTTCGAGCAGTTATCAGAAGTTTTGACGCGTATCACATGGACACTTGTAAAACCGATGTGTTCAGATCTAGCTCGTTTAGGTCTAAAACAGCTTGTTTCGTTGTATTAAGCACGAATACATGCTTTTCGCGCAGTTATAAGAGAAAAAGTTTTGACGCGTATCACATAGACACTAGTAAAACCGATGTGTTCAGATCTAGCTCGTTTAGGTCTAAAACAGCTTGTTTCGTTGTATTAAGCACGAATACATGCTTTTCGCGCAGTTATAAGAGAAAAAGTTTTGACGCGTATCACATAGACACTTGTAAAACCGATGTGTTCAGATCTAGCTCGTTTTGGTCTAAAACAGCTTGTTTCGTTGTATTAAGCACGAATACTTGCTTTTCGCGCAGTTATAAGAGAAAAAGTTATGACGCGTATCACATAGACACTTGTAAAACCGATGTGTTCAGATCTAGCTCGTTTTGGTCTAAAACAGCTTGTTTCATTGTATTACGCGCGAATACAAGCTTTTTGAGCAGTTATGAGAAAATGTTTTGACGCGTATCACATGGACACTTGTAATATCGATGTGTTCAGATCTAGCTCGTTTAGGTCTAAAACAACTTGTTTCGTTGTATTAAGCACGAATACAAGCTTTTCGAGCAGTTATGAGAAAAAGTTTTGACGCGTATCATATGGACACTTGTAAAACCGATGTGTTCAGATCTAGCTCGTTAGGTCTAAAACAGCTTGTTTCGTTGTATTGAGCACGAATACATGCTTTTCGCGCAGTTATAAGAGAAAAAGTTTTGACGCCTGTCACAGGGAGACGTAAAACCGATATGTTCAGATCTAGCTCGCTTTGGTCTAAAACAGCTTGTTTCGTTGTATTAAGCACGAATACATGCTTTTCGCGCAGTTATAAGAGAAAAAGTTTTGACGCGTATCACATGGACACTTGTAAAACCGATGTGTTCAGATCTAGTTCGTTTAGGTCTAAAACAGCTTGTTTCGTTGTATTAAGCACGAATACATGCTTTTCACGCAGTTATAAGAGAAAAAGTTTTGGCGCGTATTACATAGACACTTGTAAAACCGATGTGTTCAGATCTAGCTCGTTTTGGTCTAAAACAGCTTGTTTCGTTGTATTAAGCACGAATACAAGCTTTGGCGCAGTTATAAGAGAAAAACTTTTGACGCTTATCACAAGGGCTTGTAAAACCGATGTGTTCAGATTTAGCTCGTTTTGGTCTAAAACAGCTTGTTTGGTTGTATTAAGCACGAATACAAGCTTTTCGCGCAGTTATAAGAGAAAAAGTTTTGACGCCTGTCACAGGGAGACTTGTAAAACCGATGTGTTCAGATCTAGCTCGTTTTGGTCTAAAACAGCTTGTTTCGTTGTATTAAGCACGAATACAAGCTTTTCGAGCAGTTATCAGAAGAAGTATTGATGCGTGTCACATGGACACTTGTAAAACCGATGTGTTCAGATCTAGCTCGTATAGGTCTAAAACAGCTTGTTTCGTTGTATTAAGCACCAATACATGCTTTTCGCGCAGTTATAAGAGAAAACGTTTTTGACGCGTATCACATAGACACTTGTAAAACCGATGTGTTCAGATCTAGCTCGTTTTGGTCTAAAACAGCTTGTTTCGTTGTATTACGCACGAATACAAGCTTTTCGAGCAGTTATAAGAGAAAAAGTTTTGACGCGTATCACATGGACACTTGTAAAACCGATGTGTTCAGAACTAGCTCGTTTTGGTGTAAAACAGCTTGTTTCGGTTTATTAAGCACGAATACATGCTTTGGCGCAGTTATAAGAGAAAAACACTTGACGCGTGTCACAAGGACTTGTAAAACCGATTGGTTCAGATTTAGCTCGTTTTGGTCTAAAACAGCTTGTTTGGTTGTATTAAGCACGAATACATGCTTTTTCGCGCAGTTATAAGAGAAAAAGTTTTGACGCGTATCACATAGACACTTGTAAAACCGATGTGTTCAGATCTAGCTCGTTTTGGTCTAAAACAGCCTGTTTCGTTGTATTACGCACGAATACAAGCTTTTCGAGCAGTTATGAGAAAAAGTTTTGACGCGTATCACATGGACACTTGTAAAATCGATGTGTTCAGATATAGCTCGTTTAGGTCTAAAACAGCTTGTTTCGTTGTATTAACCAAGAATACATGCTTTTCGCGCAGTTATAAGAGAAAAAGTTTTGACGCGTATCACATAGACACTTGTAAAACCGATGTGTTCAGATCTAGCTCGTTTTGGTCTAAAACAGCTTGTTTCGTTGTATTAAGCACGAATGCAAGCTTTTCGAGCAGTTATCAGAAGTTTTGACGCGTATCACATGGACACTTGTAAAACCGATGTGTTCAGATCTAGCTCGTTTAGGTCTAAAACAGCTTGTTTCGTTGTATTAAGCACGAATACATGCTTTTCGCGCAGTTATAAGAGAAAAAGTTTTGACGCGTATCACATAGACACTAGTAAAACCGATGTGTTCAGATCTAGCTCGTTTAGGTCTAAAACAGCTTGTTTCGTTGTATTAAGCACGAATACATGCTTTTCGCGCAGTTATAAGAGAAAAAGTTTTGACGCGTATCACATAGACACTTGTAAAACCGATGTGTTCAGATCTAGCTCGTTTTGGTCTAAAACATCTTGCTTCGTTGTAATACGCACGAATACAAGCTTTTCGAGCAGTTATGAGAAAAAGTTTTGACGCGTATCACATGGACACTTGTAAAACCGATGTGTTCAGATCTAGCTCGATTAGGTCTAAAACAGCTTGTTTCGTTGTATTAAGCACGAACACTTGCTTGTCGCGCAGTTATAAGAGAAAAAGTTATGACGCGTATCACATAGAGACTTGTAAAACCGATGTGTTCAGATCTAGCTCGTTTTGGTCTAAAACAGCTTGTTTCATTGTATTACGCACGAATACAAGCTTTTTGAGCAGTTATGAGAAAAAGTTTTGACGCGTATCACATGGACACTTGTAATATCGATGTGTTCAGATCTAGCTCGTTTAGGTCTAAAACAACTTGTTTCGTTGTATTAAGCACGAATACATGCTTTTCGCGCAGTTATAAGAGAAAAAGTTTTGACCCGTGTCACATAGACACTTGTAAAACCGATGTGTTCAGATCTAGCTCGTTTTGGTCTAAAACAGCTTGTTTCGTTGTAATAAGCACGAATACAAGCTTTTCGAGCAGTTATGAGAAAAAGTTTTGACGCGTATCACATGGACACTTGTAAAACCGATGTGTTCAGATCTAGCTCGTTTAGGTCTAAAACAGCTTGTTTCGTTGTATTAAGCACGAATACAAGCTTTTCGCGCAGTTATAAGAGAAAAAGTTTTGACGCGTATCACATAGACACTTGTAAAACCGATGTGTTCAGATCTAGCTCGTTTTGGTCTAAAACAGCTTGTTTCGTTGTATTACGCACGAATACAAGCTTTTCGAGCAGTTATGAGAAAAAGTTTTGACGCGTATCACATGGACACTTGTAAAAACCGATATGTTCAGATCTAACTCGTTTAGGTCTAAAACAGCTTGTTTCGTTGTATTAAGCACGAATACATGCTTTTCCCGCAGTTATAAGAGAAAAAGTTTTGACGCGTATCACATAGACACTTGTAAAACCGATGTGTTCAGATCTAGCTCGTTTTGGTCTAAAACAGCTTGTTTCGTTGTATTAAGCACGAATGCAAGCTTTTCGAGCAGTTATCAGAAGTTTTGACGCGTATCACATGGACACTTGTAAAACCGATGTGTTCAGATATAGCTCGTTTAGGTCTAAAACAGCTTGTTTCGTTGTATTACGCACGAATACAAGCTTTTCGAGCAGTTATGAGAAAACGTTTTGACGCGTATCACATGGACACTTGTAAAACCGATGTGTTCAGATCTAGCTCGTTTAGGTCTAAAACAGCTTGTTTCGTTGTATTAAGCACGAATACATGCTTTTCCCGCAGTTATAAGAGAAAAAGTTTTGACGCGTATCACATGGACACTTGTAAAACCGATGTGTTCAGATCTAGCTCGTTTTGGTGTAAAACAGCTTGTTTCGGTTTATTAAGCACGAATACATGCTTTGGCGCAGTTATAAGAGAAAAACTTTTGACGCGTATCACAAGGACTTGTAAAATCGATTGGTTCAGATTTAGCTCGTTTTGGTCTAAAACAGCTTGTTTGGTTGTATTAAGCACGAATACATGCTTTTCGCGCAGTTATAAGAGAAAAAGTTTTGACGCGTATCACATAGACACTTGTAAAACCGATGTGTTCAGATCTAGCTCGTTTTGGTCTAAAACAGCTTGTTTCGTTGTATTACGCACGAATACAAGCTTTTTGAGCAGTTATGAGAAAAAGTTTTGACGCGTATCACATGGACACTTGTAATATCGATGTGTTCAGATCTAGCTCGTTTAGGTCTAAAACAACTTGTTTCGTTGTATTAAGCACGAATACATGCTTTTCGCGCAGTTATAAGAGAAAAAGTTTTGACGCGTATCACACAGACACTTGTAAAACCGATGTGTTCAGATCTAGCTCGTTTTGGTCTAAACCAGCTTGTTTCGTTGTAATAAGCAAGAATACAAGCTTTTCGAGCAGTTATGAGAAAAAGTTTTGACGCGTATCATATGGACACTTGTAAAACCGATGTGTTCAGATCTAGCTTGTTTAGGTCTAAAACAGCTTGTTTCGTTGTATTGAGCACGAATACATGCTTTTCGCGCAGTTATAAGAGAAAAAGTTTTGACGCCTGTCACAGGGAGACGTAAAACCGATATGTTCAGATCTAGCTCGCTTTGGTCTAAAAACAGCTTGTTTCGTTGTATTAAGCACGAATACAAGCTTTTCGAGCAGTTATCAGAAGTTTTGACGCGTATCACATGGACACTTGTAAAACCGATGTGTTCAGATCTAGTTCGTTTAGGTCTAAAACAGCTTGTTTCGTTGTAATAAGCACGAATACATGCTTTTCACGCAGTTATAAGAGAAAAAGTTTTGACGCGTATTACATAGACACTTGTAAAACCGATGTGTTCAGATCTAGCTCGTTTTGGTCTAAAACAGCTTGTTTCGTTGTATTAAGCACGAATACAAGCTTTGGCGCAGTTATAAGAGAAAAACTTTTGACGCGTATCACAAGGGCTTGTAAAACCGATGTGTTCAGATTTAGCTCGTTTTGGTCTAAAACAGCTGGTTTGGTTGTATTAAGCACGAATACAAGCTTTTCGCGCAGTTATAAGAGAAAAAGTTTTGACGCCTGTCACAGGGAGACTTGTAAAACCCATGTGTTCAGATCTAGCTCGTTTTGGTCTAAAACAGCTTGTTTCGTTGTATTAAGCACGAATACAAGCTTTTCGAGCAGTTATCAGAAGTTTTGACGCGTGTCACATGGACACTTGTAAAACCGATGTGTTCAGATCTAGCTCGTATAGGTCTAAAACAGCTTGTTTCGTGTATTAAGCACCAATACATGCTTTTCGCGCAGTTATAAGAGAAAACGTTTTGACGCGTATCATATAGACACTTGTAAAACCGATGTGTTCAGATCTAGCTCGTTTTGGTCTAAAACAGCTTGTTTCGTTGTATTACGCACGAATACAAGCTTTTCGAGCAGTTATAAGAGAAAAAGTTTTGACGCGTATCACATGGATACTTGTAAAACCGATGTGTTCAGAACTAGCTCGTTTTGGTGTAAAACAGCTTGTTTCGGTTTATTAAGCACGAATACATGCTTTGGCGCAGTTATAAGAGAAAAACTTTTGACGCGTATCACAAGGACTTGTAAAATCGATGTGTTCAGATCTAGCTCGTTTAGGTCTAAAACAGCTTGTTTCGTTGTATTAAGCACGAATACATGCTTTTCGCGCAGTTATAAGAGAAAAAGTTTTGACGCGTATCACATAGACACTAGTAAAACCGATGTGTTCAGATCTAGCTCGTTTAGGTCTAAAACAGCTTGTTTCGTTGTATTAAGCAAGAATACATGCTTTTCGCGCAGTTATAAGAGAAAAAGTTTTGACGCGTATCACATGGACACTTGTAAAAACCGATGTGTTCAGATCTAGCTCGTATAGGTCTAAAACAGCTTGTTTCGTTGTATTAAGCACCAATACATGCTTTTCGCGCAGTTATAAGAGAAAACGTTTTGACGCGTATCACATAGACACTTGTAAAACCGATGTGTTCAGATCTAGCTCGTTTTGGTCTAAAACAGCTTGTTTCGTTGTATTACGCACGAATACAAGCTTTTCGAGCAGTTATAAGAGAAAAAGTTTTGACGCGTATCACATGGATACTTGTAAAACCGATGTGTTCAGAACTAGCTCGTTTTGGTGTAAAACAGCTTGTTTCGGTTTATTAAGCACGAATACATGCTTTGGCGCAGTTATAAGAGAAAAACTTTTGACGCGTATCACAAGGACTTGTAAAATCGATGTGTTCAGATCTAGCTCGTTTAGGTCTAAAACAGCTTGTTTCGTTGTATTAAGCACGAATACATGCTTTTCGCGCAGTTATAAGAGAAAAAGTTTTGACGCGTATCACATAGACACTTGTAAAACCGATGTGTTCAGATCTAGCTCGTTTTGGTCTAAAACAGCTCGTTTCGTTGTATTAAGCACGAATGCAAGCTTTTCGAGCAGTTATCAGAAGTTTTGACGCGTATCACATGGACACTTGTAAAACCGATGTGTTCAGATCTAGCTCGTTTAGGTCTAAAACAGCTTGTTTCGTTGTATTAAGCACGAATACATGCTTTTCGCGCAGTTATAAGAAAAAAAGTTTTGACGCGTATCACATAGACACTAGTAAAACCGATGTGTTCAGATCTAGCTCGTTTAGGTCTAAAACAGCTTGTTTCGTTGTATTAAGCACGAATACATGCTTTTCGCGCAGTTATAAGAGAAAAAGTTTTGACGCGTATCACATAGACACTTGTAAAACCGATGTGTTCAGATCTTGCTCGTTTTGGTCTAAAACAACTTGCTTCGTTGTAATACGCACGAATACAAGCTTTTCGAGCAGTTATGAGAAAAAGTTTTGACGCGTATCACATGGACACTTGTAAACCGATGTGTTCCAGATCTAGCTCGATTAGGTCTAAAACAGCTTGTTTCGTTGTATTAAGCACGAATACTTGCTTTTTGAGCAGTTATGAGAAAAAGTTTTGACGCGTATCACATGGACACTTGTAATATCGATGTGTTCAGATCTAGCTCGTTTAGGTCTAAAACAGCTTGTTTCGTTGTATTAAGCACGAATACATGCTTTTCGCGCAGTTATAAGAGAAAAAGTTTTGACGCGTATCACATAGACACTTGTAAAACCGATGTGTTCAGATCTAGCTCGTTTTGGTCTAAAACAGCTTGTTTCGTTGTATTAAGCACGAATGCAAGCTTTTCGAGCAGTTATCAGAAGTTTTGACGCGTATCACATGGACACTTGTAAAACCGATGTGTTCAGATCTAGCTCGTTTAGGTCTAAAACAGCTTGTTTCGTTGTATTAAGCACGAATGCAAGCTTTTCGAGCAGTTATCAGAAGTTTTGACGCGTATCACATGGACACTTGTAAAACCGATGTGTTCAGATCTAGCTCGTTTAGGTCTAAAACAGCTTGTTTCGTTGTATTAAGCACGAATACATGCTTTTCGCGCAGTTATAAGAGAAAAAGTTTTGACGCGTATCATATAGACACTAGTAAAACCGATGTGTTCAGATCTAGCTCGTTTAGGTCTAAAACAGCTTGTTTCGTTGTATTAAGCAAGAATACATGCTTTTCGCGCAGTTATAAGAGAAAAAGTTTTGACGCGTATCACATGGACACTTGTAAAACCGATGTGTTCAGATCTAGCTCGTTTTGGTCTAAAACAACTTGCTTCGTTGTAATACGCACGAATACAAGCTTTTCGAGCAGTTATGAGAAAAAGATTTGACGCGTATCACATGGACACTTGTAAAACCGATGTGTTCAGATCTAGCTCGTTTCGGTCTAAAACAGCTTGTTTCGTTGTATTAATAACGAATACTTGATTTTCGCGCAGTTATAAGAGAAAAAGTTATGACGCGTATCACATAGACACTTGTAAAACCGATGTGTTCAGATCTAGCTCGTTTTGGTCTAAAACAGCTTGTTCCATTGTATTACGCACGAATACAAGCTTTTTGAGCAGTTATGAGAAAAAGTTTTCACGCGTATCACATGGACACTTGTAATATCGATGTGTTCAGATCTAGCTCGTTTAGGTCTAAAACAACTTGTTTCGTTGTATTAAGCACGAATACATGCTTTTCGCGCAGTTATAAGAGAAAAAGTTTTGACGCGTATCACATAGACACTTGTAAAACCGATGTGTCCAGATCTAGCTCGTTTTGGTCTAAAACAGCTTGTTTCGTTGTAATAAGCACGAATACAAGCTTTTGGAGCAGTTATGAGAAAAAGTTTTGACGCGTATCATATGGACACTTGTAAAACCGATGTGTTCAGATCTAGTTCGTTTAGGTCTAAAACAGCTTGTTTCGTTGTATTAAGCACGAATACATGCTTTTCACGCAGTTATAAGAGAAAAAGTTTTGACGCGTATTACATAGACACTTGTAAAACCGATGTGTTCAGATCTAGCTCGTTTTGGTCTAAAACAGCTTGTTTCGTTGTATTAAGCACGAATACAAGCTTTGGCGCAGTTATAAGAGAAAAACTTTTGACGCGTATCACAAGGGCTTGTAAAACCGATGTGTTCAGATTTAGCTCGTTTTGGTCTAAAACAGCTTGTTTGGTTGTATTAAGCACGAATACAAGCTTTTCGCGCAGTTATAAGAGAAAAAGTTTTGACGCCTGTCGCAGGGAGACTTGTAAAACCGATGTGTTCAGATCTAGCTCGTTTTGGTCTAAAACAGCTTGTTTCGTTGTATTAAGCACGAATACAAGCTTTTCGAGCAGTTATCAGAAGAAGTTTTGACGCGTGTCACATGGACACTTGTAAAACCGATGTGTTCAGATCTAGCTCGTATAGGTCTAAAACAGCTTGTTTCGTTGTATTAAGCACCAATACATGCTTTTCGCGCAGTTATAAGAGAAAACGTTTTGACGCGTATCACATAGACACTTGTAAAACCGATGTGTTCAGATCTAGCTCGTATTGGTCTAAAACAGCTTGTTTCGTTGTATTACGCACGAATACATGCTTTTCGCGCAGTTATAAGAGAAAAAGTTTTGACGCGTATCACATAGACACTTGTAAAACCGATGTGTTCAGATCTAGCTCGTTTTGGTCTAAAACAGCTTGTTTCGTTGTATTAAGCACGAATGCAAGCTTTTCGAGCAGTTATCAGAAGTTTTGACGCGTATCACATGGACACTTGTAAAACCGATGTGTTCAGATCTAGCTCGTTTAGGTCTAAAACAGCTTGTTTCGTTGTATTAGGCACGAATACATGCTTTTCGCGCAGTTATAAGAGAAAAAGTTTTGACGCGTATCACATAGACACTAGTAAAACCGATGTGTTCAGATCTAGCTCGTTTAGGTCTAAAACAGCTTGTTTCGTTGTATTAAGCACGAATACATGCTTTTCGCGCAGTTATAAGAGAAAAAGTTTTGACGCGTATCACATAGACACTTGTAAAACCGATGTGTTCAGATCTTGCTCGTTTTGGTCTAAAACAACTTGCTTCGTTGTAATACGCACGAATACAAGCTTTTCGAGCAGTTATGAGAAAAAGTTTTGACGCGTATCACATGGACACTTGTAAAACCGATGTGTTCAGATCTAGCTCGATTAGGTCTAAAACAGCTTGTTTCGTTGTATTAAGCACGAATACTTGCTTTTCGCGCAGTTATAAGAGAAAACGTTATGACGCGTATCACATAGACACTTGTAAAACAGATGTGTTCAGATCTAGCTCGTTTTGGTCTAAAACAGCTTGTTTCATTGTATTACGCCCGAATACAAGCTTTTTGAGCAGTTATGAGAAAAAGTTTTGACGCGTATCACATGGACACTTGTAATATCGATGTGTTCAGATCTAGCTCGTTTAGGTCTAAAACAACTTGTTTCGTTGTATTAAGCACGAATACATGCTTTTCGCGCAGTTATAAGAGAAAAAGTTTTGACGCGTATCACATAGACACTTGTAAAACCGATGTGTTCAGATCTAGCTCGTTTTGGTCTAAAACAGCTTGTTTCGTTGTAATAAGCACGAATACAAGCTTTTCGAGCAGTTATGAGAAAAAGTTTTGACGCGTATCATATGGACACTTGTAAAACCGATGTGTTCAGATCTAGCTTGTTTAGGTCTAAAACAGCTTGTTTCGTTGTATTGAGCACGAATACATGCTTTTCGCGCAGTTATAAGAGAAAAAGTTTTGACGCCTGTCACAGGGAGACGTAAAACCGATATGTTCAGATCTAGCTCGCTTTGGTCTAAAACAGCTTGTTTCGTTGTATTAAGCACGAATACAAGCTTTTCGAGCAGTTATCAGAAGTTTTGACGCGTATCACATGGACACTTGTAAAACCGATGTGTTCAGATCTAGTTCGTTTAGGTCTAAAACAGCTTGTTTCGTTGTATTAAGCACGAATACATGCTTTGGCGCAGTTATAAGAGAAAACTTTTGACGCGTATCACAAGGGCTTGTAAAACCGATGTGTTCAGATTTAGCTCGTTTTGGTCTAAAACAGCTTGTTTGGTTGTATTAAGCACGAATACAAGCTTTTCGCGCAGTTATAAGAGAAAAAGTTTTGACGCCTGTCACAGGGAGACTTGTAAAACCGATGTGTTCAGATCTAGCTCGTTTTGGTCTAAAACAGCTTGTTTCGTTGTATTAAGCACGAATACAAGCTTTTCGAGCAGTTATCAGACGTTTTGACGCGTGTCACATGGACACTTGTAAAACCGATGTGTTCAGATCTAGCTCGTATAGGTCTAAAACAGCTTGTTTCGTTGTATTAAGCAACAATACATGCTTTTCGCGCAGTTATAAGAGAAAACGTTTTGACGCGTATCACATAGACACTTGTAAAACCGATATGTTCAGATCTAGCTCGTTTTGGTCTAAAACAGCTTGTTTCGTTGTATTAAGCACGAATGCAAGCTTTTCGAGCAGTTATCAGAAGTTTTGACGCGTATCACATGGACACTTGTAAAACCGATGTGTTCAGATCTAGCTCGTTTAGGTCTAAAACAGCTTGTTTCGTTGTATTAAGCACGAATACATGCTTTTCGCGCAGTTATAAGAAAAAAAGTTTTGACGCGTATCACATAGACACTAGTAAAACCGATGTGTTCAGATCTAGCTCGTTTAGGTCTAAAACAGCTTGTTTCGTTGTATTAAGCACGAATACATGCTTTTCGCGCAGTTATAAGAGAAAAAGTTTTGACGCGTATCACATAGACACTTGTAAAACCGATGTGTTCAGATCTAGCTCGTTTTGGTCTAAAACAGCTCGTTTCGTTGTATTAAGCACGAATGCAAGCTTTTCGAGCAGTTATCAGAAGTTTTGACGCGTATCACATGGACACTTGTAAAACCGATGTGTTCAGATCTAGCTCGTTTAGGTCTAAAACAGCTTGTTTCGTTGTATTAAGCACGAATACATGCTTTTCGCGCAGTTATAAGAAAAAAAGTTTTGACGCGTATCACATAGACACTAGTAAAACCGATGTGTTCAGATCTAGCTCGTTTAGGTCTAAAACAGCTTGTTTCGTTGTATTAAGCACGAATACATGCTTTTCGCGCAGTTATAAGAGAAAAAGTTTTGACGCGTATCACATAGACACTTGTAAAACCGATGTGTTCAGATCTTGCTCGTTTTGGTCTAAAACAACTTGCTTCGTTGTAATACGCACGAATACAAGCTTTTCGAGCAGTTATGAGAAAAAGTTTTGACGCGTATCACATGGACACTTGTAAAACCGATGTGTTCAGATCTAGCTCGATTAGGTCTAAAACAGCTTGTTTCGTTGTATTAAGCACGAATACTTGCTTTTCGCGCAGTTATAAGAGAAAAAGTTATGACGTGTATCACATAGACACTTGTAAAACTGATGTGTTCAGATCTAGCTCGTTTTGGTCTAAAACAGCTTGTTTCATTGTATTACGCCCGAATACAAGCTTTTTGAGCAGTTATGAGAAAAAGTTTTGACGCGTATCACATGGACACTTGTAATATCGATGTGTTCAGATCTAGCTCGTTTAGGTCTAAAACAGCTTGTTTCGTTGTATTAAGCACGAATACATGCTTTTCGCGCAGTTATAAGAGAAAAAGTTTTGACGCGTATCACATAGACACTTGTAAAACCGATGTGTTCAGATCTAGCTCGTTTTGGTCTAAAACAGCTTGTTTCGTTGTATTAAGCACGAATGCAAGCTTTTCGAGCAGTTATCAGAAGTTTTGACGCGTATCACATGGACACTTGTAAAACCGATGTGTTCAGATCTAGCTCGTTTAGGTCTAAAACAGCTTGTTTCGTTGTATTAAGCACGAATGCAAGCTTTTCGAGCAGTTATCAGAAGTTTTGACGCGTATCACATGGACACTTGTAAAACCGATGTGTTCAGATCTAGCTCGTTTAGGTCTAAAACAGCTTGTTTCGTTGTATTAAGCACGAATACATGCTTTTCGCGCAGTTATAAGAGAAAAAGTTTTGACGCGTATCACATAGACACTAGTAAAACCGATGTGTTCAGATCTAGCTCGTTTAGGTCTAAAACAGCTTGTTTCGTTGTATTAAGCAAGAATACATGCTTTTCGCGCAGTTATAAGAGAAAAAGTTTTGACGCGTATCACATGGACACTTGTAAAACCGATGTGTTCAGATCTAGCTCGTTTTGGTCTAAAACAACTTGCTTCGTTGTAATACGCACGAATACAAGCTTTTCGAGCAGTTATGAGAAAAAGATTTGACGCGTATCACATGGACACTTGTAAAACCGATGTGTTCAGATCTAGCTCGTTTCGGTCTAAAACAGCTTGTTTCGTTGTATTAATAACGAATACTTGATTTTCGCGCAGTTATAAGAGAAAAAGTTATGACGCGTATCACATAGACACTTGTAAAACCGATGTGTTCAGATCTAGCTCGTTTTGGTCTAAAACAGCTTGTTCCATTGTATTACGCACGAATACAAGCTTTTTGAGCAGTTATGAGAAAAAGTGTTCACGCGTATCACATGGACACTTGTAATATCGATGTGTTCTGATCTAGCTCGTTTAGGTCTAAAACAACTTGTTTCGTTGTATTAAGCACGAATACATGCTTTTCGCGCAGTTATAAGAGAAAAAGTTTTGACGCGTATCACATAGACACTTGTAAAACCGATGTGTTCAGATCTAGCTCGTTTTGGTCTAAAACAGCTTGTTTCGTTGTAATAAGCACGAATACAAGCTTTTGGAGCAGTTATGAGAAAAAGTTTTGACGCGTATCATATGGACACTTGTAAAACCGATGTGTTCAGATCTAGCTTGTTTAGGTCTAAAACAGCTTGTTTCGTTGTATTGAGCACAAATACATGCTTTTCGCGCAGTTATAAGAGAAAAAGTTTTGACGCCTGTCACAGGGAGACGTAAAACCGATATGTTCAGATCTAGCTCGCTTTGGTCTAAAACAGCTTGTTTCGTTGTATTAAGCACGAATACAAGCTTTTCGAGCAGTTATCAGAAGTTTTGACGCGTTTCACATGGACACTTGTAAAACCGATGTGTTCAGATCTAGTTCGTTTAGGTCTAAAACAGCTTGTTTCGTTGTATTAAGCACGAATACATGCTTTTCACGCAGTTATAAGAGAAAAAGTTTTGACGCGTATTACATAGACACTTGTAAAACCGATGTGTTCAGATCTAGCTCGTTTTGGTCTAAAACAGCTTGTTTCGTTGTATTAAGCACGAATACAAGCTTTGGCGCAGTTATAAGAGAAAAACTTTTGACGCGTATCACAAGGGCTTGTAAAACCGATGTGTTCAGATTTAGCTCGTTTTGGTCTAAAACAGCTTGTTTGGTTGTATTAAGCACGAATACAAGCTTTTCGCGCAGTTATAAGAGAAAAAGTTTTGACGCCTGTCGCAGGGAGACTTGTAAAACCGATGTGTTCAGATCTAGCTCGTTTTGGTCTAAAACAGCTTGTTTCGTTGTATTAAGCACGAATACAAGCTTTTCGAGCAGTTATCAGAAGAAGTTTTGACGCGTGTCGCATGGACACTTGTAAAACCGATGTGTTCAGATCTAGCTCGTATAGGTCTAAAACAGCTTGTTTCGTTGTATTAAGCACCAATACATGCTTTTCGCGCAGTTATAAGAGAAAACGTTTTGACGCGTATCACATAGACACTTGTAAAACCGATGTGTTCAGATCTAGCTCGTATTGGTCTAAAACAGCTTGTTTCGTTGTATTACGCACGAATACAAGCTTTTCGAGCAGTTATAAGAGAAAAAGTTTTGACGCGTATCACATGGACACTTGTAAAACCGATGTGTTCAGA
Source organism: Amblyomma americanum (assembly GCF_052857255.1). NCBI lineage: Eukaryota > Metazoa > Arthropoda > Arachnida > Ixodida > Ixodidae > Amblyomma > Amblyomma americanum. Next base: position 94,351 of record NW_027526608.1, read on the forward strand.
ACTAGCTCGTTTTGGTGTAAAACAGCTTGTTTCGGTTTATTAAGCACGAATACATGCTTTGGCGCAGTTATAAGAGAAAAACTTTTGACGCGTATCACAAGGACTTGTAAAACCGATTGGTTCAGATTTAGCTCGTTTTGGTCTAAAACAGCTTGTTTCGTTGTATTACGCACGAATACAAGCTTTTCGAGCAGTTATGAGAAAAAGTTTTGACGCGTATCAAATGGACACTTGTAAAATCGATGTGTTCAGATCTAGCTCGTTTAGGTCTAAAACAGCTTGTTTCGTTGTATTAAGCACGAATACATGCTTTTCGCGCAGTTATAAGAGAAAACGTTTTGACGCGTATCACATAGACACTTGTAAAACCGATGTGTTCAGATCTAGCTCGTTTTGGTCTAAAACAGCTTGTTTCGTTGTATTAAGCACGAATGCAAGCTTTTCGAGCAGTTATCAGAAGTTTTGACGCGTATCACATGGACACTTGTAAAACCGATGTGTTCAGATCTAGCTCGTTTAGGTCTAAAACAGCTTGTTTCGTTGTATTAAGCACGAATACTTGCTTTTCGCGCAGTTATAAGAGAAAAAGTTTTGACGCGTATCACATAGACACTAGTAAAACCGATGTGTTCAGATCTAGCTCGTTTAGGTCTAAAACAGCTTGTTTCGTTGTATTAAGCAAGAATACATGCTTTTCGCGCAGTTATAAGAGAAAAAGTTTTGACGCGTATCACATAGACACTTGTAAAACCGATGTGTTCAGATCTTGCTCGTTTTGGTCTAAAACAACTTGCTTCGTTGTAATACTCACGAATACAAGCTTTTCGAGCAGTTATGAGAAAAAGTGTTGACGCGTATCACATGGACACTTGTAAAACCGATGTGTTCAGATCTAGCTCGATTAGGTCTAAAACAGCTTGTTTCGTTGTATTAAGCACGAATACTTGCTTTTCGCGCAGTTATAAGAGAAAAAGTTATGACGCGTATCACATAGACACTTGTAAAACAGATGTGTTCAGATCTAGCTCGTTTTGGTCTAAAACAGCTTGTTTCATTGTATTACGCCCGAATACAAGCTTTTTGAGCAGTTATGAGAAAAAGTTTTGACGCGTATCACATGGACACTTGTAAATCGATGTGTTCAGATCTAGCTCGTTTAGGTCTAAAACAACTTGTTTCGTTGTATTAAGCACGAATACATCCTTTTCGCGCAGTTATAAGAGAAAAAGTTTTGACGCGTGTCACATAGACACTTGTAAAACCGATGTGTTCAGATCTAGCTCGTTTTGGTCTAAAACAGCTTGTTTTGTTGTAATAAGCACGAATACAAGCTTTTCGAGCAGTTATGAGAAAAAGTTTTGACGCGTATCACATGGACACTTGTAAAATCGATGTGTTCAGATCTAGCTCGTTTAGGTCTAAAACAGCTTGTTTCGTTGTATTAAGCACGAATACATGCTTTTCGCGCAGTTATAAGAGAAAAAGTTTTGACGCGTATCACATAGACACTTGTAAAACCGATGTGTTCAGATCTAGCTCGTTTTGGTCTAAAACAGCTTGTTTCGTTGTATTAAGCACGAATGCAAGCTTTTCGAGCAGTTATCAGAAGTTTTGACGCGTATCACATGGACACTTGTAAAACCGATGTGTTCAGATCTAGCTCGTTTAGGTCTAAAACAGCTTGTTTCGTTGTATTAAGCACGAATACATGCTTTTCGCGCAGTTATAAGAGAAAAAGTTTTGACGCGTATCACATAGACACTAGTAAAACCGATGTGTTCAGATCTAGCTCGTTTTGGTCTAAAACAACTTGCTTCGTTGTAATACGCACGAATACAAGCTTTTCGAGCAGTTATGAGAAAAAGTTTTGACGCGTATCACATGGACACTTGTAAAACCGATGTGTTCAGATCTAGCTCGTTTAGGTCTAAAACAGCTTGTTTCGTTGTATTAATAACGAATACTTGCTTTTCGCGCAGTTATAAGAGAAAAAGTTATGACGCGTATCACATAGACACTTGAAAAACCGATGTGTTCAGATCTAGCTCGTTTTGGTCTAAAACAGCTTGTTTCATTGTATTACGCACGAATACAAGCTTTTTGAGCAGTTATGAGAAAAAGTTTTGACGCGTATCACATGAACACTTGTAATATCGATGTGTTCAGATCTAGCTCGTTTAGGTCTAAAACAGCTTGTTTCGGTTTATTAAGCACGAATACATGCTTTGGCGCAGTTATAAGAGAAAAACTTTTGACGCGTATCACAAGGACTTGTAAAACCGATTGGTTCAGATTTAGCTCGTTTTGGTCTAAAACAGCTTGTTTGGTTGTATTAAGCACGAATACATGCTTTTCGCGCAGTTATAAGAGAAAAAGTTTTGACGCGTATCACATAGACACTTGTAAAACCGATGTGTTCAGATCTAGCTCGTTTTGGTCTAAAACAGCTTGTTTCGTTGTATTACGCACGAATACAAGCTTTTCGAGCAGTTATGAGAAAAAGTTTTGACGCGTATCACATGGACACTTGTAAAATCGATGTGTTCAGATCTAGCTCGTTTAGGTCTAAAACAGCTTGTTTCGTTGTATTAAGCACGAATACATGCTTTTCGCGCAGTTATAAGAGAAAAAGTTTTGACGCGTATCACATAGACACTTGTAAAACCGATGTGTTCAGATCTAGCTCGTTTTGGTCTAAAACAGCTTGTTTCGTTGTATTAAGCACGAATGCAAGCTTTTCGAGCAGTTATCAGAAGTTTTGACGCGTATCACATGGACACTTGTAAAACCGATGTGTTCAGATCTATCTCGTTTAGGTCTAAAACAGCTTGTTTCGTTGTATTAAGCACGAATACATGCTTTTCGCGCAGTTATAAGAGAAAAAGTTTTGACGCGTATCACATGGACACTTGTAAAATCGATGTGTTCAGATCTAGCTCGTTTAGGTCTAAAACAGCTTGTTTCGTTGTATTAAGCACGAATACATGCTTTTCGCGCAGTTATAAGAGAAAAAGTTTTGACGCGTATCACATAGACACTTGTAAAACCGATGTGTTCAGATCTTGCTCGTTTTGGTCTAAAACAACTTGCTTCGTTGTAATACGCACGAATACAAGCTTTTCGAGCAGTTATGAGAAAAAGTTTTGACGCGTATCACATGGACACTTGTAAAACCGATGTGTTCAGATCTAGCTCGATTAGGTCTAAAACAGCTTGTTTCGTTGTATTAAGCACGAATACTTGCTTTTCGCGCAGTTATAAGAGAAAAAGTTATGACGCGTATCACATAGACACTTGTAAAACAGATGTGTTCAGATCTAGCTCGTTTTGGTCTAAAACAGCTTGTTTCATTGTATTACGCCCGAATACAAGCTTTTTGAGCAGTTATGAGAAAAAGTTTTGACGCGTATCACATGGACACTTGTAATATCGATGTGTTCAGATCTAGCTCGTTTAGGTCTAAAACAACTTGTTTCGTTGTATTAAGCACGAATACATGCTTTTCGCGCAGTTATAAGAGAAAAAGTTTTGACGCGTGTCACATAGACACTTGTAAAACCGATGTGTTCAGATCTAGCTCGTTTTGGTCTAAAACAGCTTGTTTCGTTGTAATAAGCACGAATACAAGCTTTTCGAGCAGTTATGAGAAAAAGTTTTGACGCGTATCACATTGACACTTGTAAAACCGATGTGTTCAGATCTAGCTCGTTTAGGTCTAAAACAGCTTGTTTCGTTGTATTAAGCACGAATACAAGCTTTTCGCGCAGTTATAAGAGAAAAAGTTTTGACGCGTATCACATAGACACTTGTAAAGCCGATGTGTTCAGATCTAGCTCGTTTTGGTCTAAAACAGCTTGTTTCGTTGTATTAAGCACGAATGCAAGCTTTTCGAGCAGTTATCAGAAGTTTTGACGCGTATCACATGGACACTTGTAAAACCGATGTGATCAGATCTAGCTCGTTTAGGTCTAAAACAGCTTGTTTCGTAGTATTGAGCACGAATACATGCTTTTCGCGCAGTTATAAGAGAAAAAGTTTTGACGCCTGTCACAGGGAGACATAAAACCGATATGTTCAGATCTAGCTCGCTTTGGTCTAAAACAGCTTGTTTCGTTGTATTAAGCACGAATACAAGCTTTTCGAGCAGTTATCAGAAGTTTTGACGCGTATCACATGGACACTTGTAAAACCGATGTGTTCAGATCTAGCTCGTTTAGGTCTAAAACAGCTTGTTTCGTTGTATTAAGCACGAATACATGCTTTTCGCGCAGTTATAAGAGAAAAAGTTTTGACGCGTATTACATAGACACTTGTAAAACCGATGTGTTCAGATCTAGCTCGTTTTGGTCTAAAACAGCTTGTTTCGTTGTATTACGCACGAATACAAGCTTTTCGAGCAGTTATGAGAAAAAGATTTGACGCGTATCACATGGACACTTGTAAAACCGATGTGTTCAGATCTAGCTCGTTTAGGTCTAAAACAGCTTGTTTCGTTGTATTACGACGAATACAAGCTTTTCGCGCAGTTATAAGAGAAAAAGTTTGACGCCTGTCACAGGGAGACTTGTAAAACCGATGTGTTCAGATCTAGCTCGTTTTGGTGTAAAACAACTTGTTTCGTTGTATTGAGCACGAATACATGCTTTTCGCGCAGTTATAAGAGAAAAAGTTTTGACGCCTGTCACAGGGAGACGTAAAACCGATATGTTCAGATCTAGCTCGCTTTGGTCTAAAACAGCTTGTTTCGCTGTATTAAGCACGAATACAAGCTTTTCGAGCAGTTATCAGAAGTTTTGACGCGTATCACATGGACACTTGTAAAACCGATGTGTTCAGATCTAGCTCGTTTAGGTCTAAAACAGCTTGTTTCGTTGTATTAAGCACGAATACAAGCTTTTCGCGCAGTTATAAGAGAAAAAGTTTTGACGCGTATCACATAGACACTTGTAAAACCGATGTGTTCAGATCTAGCTCGTTTTGGTCTAAAACAGCTTGTTTCGTTGTATTAAGCACGAATGCAAGCTTTTCGAGCAGTTATCAGAAGTTTTGACGCGTATCACATGGACACTTGTAAAACCGATGTGATCAGATCTAGCTCGTTTAGGTCTAAAACAGCTTGTTTCGTAGTATTGAGCAAGAATACATGCTTTTCGCGCAGTTATAAGAGAAAAAGTTTTGACGCCTGTCACAGGGAGACATAAAACCGATATGTTCAGATCTAGCTCGCTTTGGTCTAAAACAGCTTGTTTCGTTGTATTAAGCACGAATACAAGCTTTTCGCGCAGTTATAAGAGAAAAAGTTTTGACGCGTATCACATAGACACTTGTAAAACCGATGTGTTCAGATCTAGCTCGTTTTGGTCTAAAACAGCTTGTTTCGTTGTATTAAGCACGAATGCAAGCTTTTCGAGCAGTTATCAGAAGTTTTGACGCGTATCACATGGACACTTGTAAAACCGATGTGTTCAGATCTATCTCGTTTAGGTCTAAAACAGCTTGTTTCGTTGTATTAAGCACGAATACATGCTTTTCGCGCAGTTATAAGAGAAAAAGTTTTGACGCGTATCACATAGACACTAGTAAAACCGATGTGTTCAGATCTAGCTCGTTTAGGTCTAAAACAGCTTGTTTCGTTGTATTAAGCACGAATACATGCTTTTCGCGCAGTTATAAGAGAAAAAGTTTTGACGCGTATCACATAGACACTTGTAAAACCGATGTGTTCAGATCTTGCTCGTTTTGGTCTAAAACAACTTGCTTCGTTGTAATACGCACGAATACAAGCTTTTCGAGCAGTTATGAGAAAAAGTTTTGACGCGTATCACATGGACACTTGTAAAACCGATGTGTTCAGATCTAGCTCGATTAGGTCTAAAACAGCTTGTTTCGTTGTATTAAGCACGAATACTTGCTTTTCGCGCAGTTATAAGAGAAAAAGTTATGACGCGTATCACATAGACACTTGTAAAACAGATGTGTTCAGATCTAGCTCGTTTTGGTCTAAAACAGCTTGTTTCATTGTATTACGCCCGAATACAAGCTTTTTGAGCAGTTATGAGAAAAAGTTTTGACGCGTATCACATGGACACTTGTAAAACCGATGTGTTCAGATCTAGCTCGTTTAGGTCTAAAACAGCTTGTTTCGTTCTATTAAGCACGAATACATGCTTTTCGCGCAGTTATAAGAGAAAAAGTTTTGACGCGTATCACATAGACACTTGTAAAACCGATGTGTTCAGATCTAGCTCGTTTAGGTCTAAAACAGCTTGTTTCGTTGTATTAAGCACGAATACATGCTTTACGCGCAGTTATAAGAGAAAAAGTTTTGACGCGTATCACATAGACACTTGTAAAACCGATGTGTTCAGATCTAGCTCGTTTTGGTCTAAAACAACTTGTTTCGTTGTAATACGCACGAATACAAGCTTTTCGAGCAGTTATGAGAAAAAGTTTTGACGCGTATCACATGGACACTTGTAAAACCGATTTGTTCAGTTCTAGCTCGTTTAGGTCTAAAACAGCTTGTTTCGTTGTATAAGGCACGAATACATGCTTTTCGCGCAGTTATAAGAGAAAAAGTTTTGACGCGTATCACATAGACACTTGTAAAACCGATGTGTTCAGATCTAGCTCGTTTTGGTCTAAAACAGCTTGTTTCGTTGTATTACGCACGAATACAAGCTTTTCGAGCAGTTATGAGAAAAGGTTTTGACGCGTATCACATGGACACTTGTAAAATCGATGTGTTCAGATCTAGCTCGTTTAGGTCTAAAACAGCTTGTTTTGTTGTATTAAGCACGAATACATGCTTTTCGCGCAGTTATAAGAGAAAAAGATTTGACGCGTATCACATAGACACTTGTAAAACCGATGTGTTCAGATCTAGCTCGTTTTGGTCTAAAACAGCTTGTTTCGTTGTATTAAGCACGAATACAAGCTTTTCGAGCAGTTATGAGAAAAGGTTTTGACGCGTATCACATGGACACTTGTAAAATCGATGTGTTCAGATCTAGCTCGTTTAGGTCTAAAACAGCTTGTTTTGTTGTATTAAGCACGAATACATGCTTTTCGCGCAGTTATAAGAGAAAAAGTTTTGACGCGTATCACATAGACACTAGTAAAACCGATGTGTTCAGATATAGCTCGTTTAGGTCTAAAACAGCTTGTTTCGTTGTATTAAGCACGAATACATGCTTTTCGCGCAGTTATAAGAGAAAAAGTTTTGACGCGTATCACATAGACACTTGTAAAACCGATGTGTTCAGATCTAGCTCGTTTTGGTCTAAAACAGCTTGTTTCATTGTATTACGCCCGAATACAAGCTTTTTGAGCAGTTATGAGAAAAAGTTTTGACGCGTATCACATGGACACTTGTAAAACCGATGTGTTCAGATCTAGCTCGTTTAGGTCTAAAACAGCTTGTTTCCTTCTATTAAGCACGAATACATGCTTTTCGCGCAGTTATAAGAGAAAAAGTTTTGACGCGTATCACATAGACACTTGTAAAACCGATGTGTTCAGATCTAGCTCGTTTAGGTCTAAAACAGCTTGTTTCGTTGTATTAAGCACGAATACATGCTTTACGCGCAGTTATAAGAGAAAAAGTTTTGACGCGTATCACATAGACACTTGTAAAACCGATGTGTTCAGATCTAGCTCGTTTTGGTCTAAAACAACTTGTTTCGTTGTAATACGCACGAATACAAGCTTTTCGAGCAGTTATGAGAAAAAGTTTTGACGCGTATCACATGGACACTTGTAAAACCGATTTGTTCAGTTCTAGCTCGTTTAGGTCTAAAACAGCTTGTTTCGTTGTATAAGGCACGAATACATGCTTTTCGCGCAGTTATAAGAGAAAAAGTTTTGACGCGTATCACATAGACACTTGTAAAACCGATGTGTTCAGATCTAGCTCGTTTTGGTCTAAAACAGCTTGTTTCGTTGTATTACGCACGAATACAAGCTTTTCGAGCAGTTATGAGAAAAGGTTTTGACGCGTATCACATGGACACTTGTAAAATCGATGTGTTCAGATCTAGCTCGTTTAGGTCTAAAACAGCTTGTTTCGTTGTATTAAGCACGAATACAAGCTTTTCGAGCAGTTTATGAGAAAAGGTTTTGACGCGTATCACATGGACACTTGTAAAATCGATGTGTTCAGATCTAGCTCGTTTAGGTCTAAAACAGCTTGTTTTGTTGTATTAAGCACGAATACATGCTTTTCGCGCAGTTATAAGAGAAAAAGTTTTGACGCGTATCACATAGACACTTGTAAAACAGATGTGTTCAGATCTAGCTCGTTTTGGTCTAAAACAGCTTGTTTCGTTGTATTAAGCACGAATGTAAGCTTTTCGAGCAGTTATCAGAAGTTTTGACGCGTATCACATGGACACTTGTAAAACCAATGTGTTCAGATCTAGCTCGTTTATGTCTAAAACAGCTTGTTTCGTTGTATTAAGCACGAATACATGCTTTTCGCGCAGTTATAAGAGAAAAAGTTTTGACGCGTATTACATACACACTTGTAAAACCGAAGTGTTCAGATCAAGCTCGTTTTGGTCTAAAACAGCTTGTTTCGTTGTATTACGCACGAATACAAGCTTTTCGAGCAGTTATGAAAAAAAGTTTTGACGCGTATCACATGGACACTTGTAAAACCGATGTGTTCAGATCTAGCTCGTTTAGGTCTAAAACAGCTTGTTTCGTTGTATTAAGCACGGATACATGCTTTTCGCGCAGTTATAAGAGAGAAAGTTTTGACGCGTATCACATAGACACTTGTAAAACCGATGTGTTCAGATCTAGCTCGTTTTGGTCTAAAACAGCTTGTTTCGTTGTATTACGACGAATACAAGCTTTTCGAGCAGTTATGAGAAAAAGTTTTGACGCGTATCACATGGACACTTGTAAAACCGATGTGTTCAGATCTAGCTCGTTTAGGTCTAAAACAGCTTGTTTCGTTGTATTGAGCACGAATACATGCTTTTCGCGCAGTTATAAGAGAAAAAGTTTTGACGCCTGTCACAGGGAGACGTAAAACCGATATGTTCAGATCTAGCTCGCTTTGGTCTAAAACAGCTTGATTCGTTGTATTAAGCACGAATACAAGCTTTTCGAGCAGTTATCAGACGTTTTGACGCGTATCACATGGACACTTGTAAAACCGATGTGTTCAGATCTAGCTCGTTTAGGTCTAAAACAGCTTGTTTCGTTGTATTAAGCACGAATACAAGCTTTGGCGCAGTTATAAGAGAAAACCTTTTGACGCGTATTACAAGGGCTTGTAAAGCCGATGTGTTCAGATTTAGCTCGTTTTGGTCTAAAACAGCTTGTTTGGTTGTATTAAGCACGAATACAAGCTTTTCGCGCAGTTATAAGAGAAAAAGTTTTGACGCCTGTCACAGGGAGACTTGTAAAACCGATGTGTTCAGATCTAGCTCGTTTTGGTCTAAAACAGCTTGTTTCGTTGTATTAAGCACGAATACAAGCTTTTCGAGCAGTTATCAGAAGAAGTTTTGACGCGTATCACATGGACACTTGTAAAACCGATGTGTTCAGATCTAGCTCGTATAGGTCTAAAACAGCTTGTTTCGTTGTATTAAGCACCAATACATGCTTTTCGCGCAGTTATGAGAAAACGTTTTGACGCGTATCACATAGACACTTGTAAAACCGATGTGTTCAGATCTAGCTCGTTTTGGTCTAAAACAGCTTGTTTCGTTGTAATACACACGAATACAAGCTTTTCGAGCACTTATAAGAGAAAAAGTTTTGACGCGTATCACATGGACACTTGTAAAACCGATGTGTTCAGATCTAGCTCGTTTAGGTCTAAAACAGCTTGTTTCGTTGTATTAAGCACGAATACATGCTTTTCGCGCAGTTATAAGAGAAAAAGTTTTGACGCGTATCACATAGACACTTGTAAAACCGATGTGTTCAGATCTAGCTCGTTTTGGTCTAAAACAGCTTGTTTCGTTGTATTACGCACGAATACAAGCTTTTCGAGCAGTTATGAGAAAAAGTTTTGACGCGTATCACATGGACACTTGTAAAACCGATGTGTTCAGATCTAGCTCGTTTAGGTCTAAAACAGCTTGTTTCGTTGTATTAAGCACGAATACATGCTTTTCGCGCAGTTAAAAGAAAAAAAATGTTTTGACGCGTATCACATGGACACTTGTAAAACCGATGTGTTCAGATCTAGCTCGTTTTGGTGTAAAACAGCTTCTTTCGGTTTATTAAGCACGAATACATGCTTTGGCGCAGTTATAAGAGAAAAACTTTTGAGCGTATCACAAGGACTTGTAAAACCGATGGGTTCAGATTTAGCTCGTTTTGGTCTAAAACAGCTTGTTTGGTTGTATTAAGCACGAATACATGCTTTTCGCGCAGTTATGAGAGAAAAAGTTTTGACGCGTATCACATAGACACTTGTAAAACCGATGTGTTCAGATCTAGCTCGTTTTGGTCTAAAACAGCTTGTTTCGTTGTATTACGCACGAATACAAGCTTTTCGAGCAGTTATGAGAAAAAGTTTTGACGCGTATCACATGGACACTTGTAAAATCGATGTGTTCAGATCTAGCTCGTTTAGGTCTAAAACAGCTTGTTTCGTTGTATTAAAGCACGAATGCAAGCTTTTCGAGCAGTTATCAGAAGTTTTGACGCGTATCACATGGACACTTGTAAAACCGATATGTTCAGATCTAGCTCGTTTAGGTCTAAAACAGCTTGTTTCGTTGTATTAAGCACGAATACATGCTTTTCCCGCGCAGTTATAAGAGAAAAAGTTTTGACGCGTATCACATAGACACTAGTAAAACCGATGTGTTTAGATCTAGCTCGTTTTGGTCTAAAACAGCTTCTTTCGTTGTATTACGCATGAATACAAGCGTTTCGAGCAGTTATAAGAGAAAAAGTTTTGACGCGTATCACATAGACACTTGTAAAAACCGATGTGTTCAGATCTAGCTCGTTTAGGTCTAAAACAGCTTGTTTCGTTGTATTAAGCACGAATACATGCTTTTTCGCGCAGTTATAAGAGAAAAAGTTTTGACGCGTATCACATAGACACTTGTAAAACCGACGTGTTCAGATCTAGCTCGTTTTGGTCTAAAACAACTTGCTTCGTTGTAATACGCACGAATACAAGCTTTTCGAGCAGTTATGAGAAAAAGTTTTGACGCGTATCACATGGACACTTGTAAAACCGATGTGTTCAGATCTAGCTCGTTTAGGTCTAAAAACAGCTTGTTTCGTTGTATCAAGCACGAATACTTGCTTTTCGCGCAGTTATAAGAGGAAAACGTTATGACGCGTATCACATAGACACTTGTAAAAACCGATGTGTTCAGATCTAGCTCGTTTTGGTCTAAAACAGCTTGTTTTCGTTGTATACGCACGAATACAAGCTTTTTGAGCAGTTATGAGAAAAAGTTTTTGACGCGTATCACATGGACACTTGTAAAATCGATGTGTTCAGATCTAGCTCGTTTTGGTCTAAAACAGCTTCTTTCGTTGTATGACGCACGAATACAAGCTTTTTGAGCAGTTATGAGAAAAAGTTTTGACGCGTATCACATGGACACTTGTAAAATCGATGTGTTCAGATCTAGCTCGTTTAGGTCTAAAACAACTTGTTTCGTTGTATTAAGCACGAATACATGCTTTTCGCGCAGTTATAAGAGAAAAAAGTTTTGACGCGTATCACATAGACACTTGTAAAACCGATGTGTTCAGATCTAGCTCGTTTTGGTCTAAAAACAGCTTGTTTCGTTGTATTGAGCACGAATACATGCTTTTCGCGCAGTTATAAGAGAAAAAGTTTTGACGCCTGTCACACGGAGGACATAAAACCGATATGTTCAGATCTAATTCGCTTTGGTCTAAAACAGCTTGTTCCGTTGTATTAAGCACGAACACAAGCTTTTCGAGCAGTTATCAGAAGTTTTGACGCGTATCACATGGACACTTGTAAAACCGATTTGTTCAGATCTAGCTCGTTTAGGTCTAAAACAGCTTGTTTCGTTGTATTAAGCACGAATACATGCTTTTCGCGCAGTTATAAGAGAAAAAGTTTTGACGCGTATTACATAGACACTTGTAAAACCGATGTGTTCATATCTAGCTCGTTTTGGTCTAAAACAGCTTGTTTCGTTGTATTACGCACGAATACAAGCTTTTCGAGCAGTTATGAGAAAAAGTTTTGACGCGTATCACATGGACACTTGTAAAACCGATGTGTTCAGATCTAGCTCGTTTAGGTCTAAAACAGCTTGTTTCGTTGTATTAAGCAAGAATACATGCTTTTCGCGCAGTTATAAGAGAAAAAGTTTTGACGCGTATCACATAGACACTAGTAAAACCGATGTGTTCAGATCTAGCTCGTTTTGGCCTAAAACAGCTTCTTTCGTTGTATTACGCATGAATACAAGCTTTTCGAGCAGTTATAAGAGAAAAAGTTTTGACGCGTATCACATAGACACTTGTAAAACCGATGTGTTCAGATCTAGCTCGTTTAGGTCTAAAACAGCTTGTTTCGTTGTATTAAGCACGAATACATGCTTTACGCGCAGTTATAAGAGAAAAAGTTTTGACGCGTATCACATAGACACTTGTAAAACCGATGTGTTCAGATCTAGCTCGTTTTGGTCTAAAACAACTTGTTTCGTTGTAATACGCACGAATACAAGCTTTTCGAGCAGTTATGAGAAAAAGTTTTGACGCGTATCACATGGACACTTGTAAAACCGATGTGTTCAGTTCTAGCTCGTTTAGGTTAAAACAGCTTGTTTCGTTGTATTAGGCACGAATACATGCTTTTCGCGCAGTTATAAGAGAAAAAGTTTTGACGCGTATCACATAGACACTTGTAAAACCGATGTGTTCAGATCTAGCTCGTTTTGGTCTAAAACAGCTTGTTTCGTTGTATTACGCACGAATACAAGCTTTTCGAGCAGTTATGAGAAAAGGTTTTGACGCGTATCACATGGACACTTGTAAAATCGATGTGTTCAGATCTAGCTCGTTTAGGTCTAAAACAGCTTGTTTTGTTGTATTAAGCACGAATACATGCTTTTCGCGCAGTTATAAGAGAAAAAGTTTTGACGCGTATCACATAGACACTTGTAAAACCGATGTGTTCAGATCTAGCTCGTTTTGGTCTAAAACAGCTTGTTTCGTTGTATTAAGCACGAATACAAGCTTTTCGAGCAGTTATGAGAAAAGGTTTTGACGCGTATCACATGGACACTTGTAAAATCGATGTGTTCAGATCTAGCTCGTTTAGGTCTAAAACAGCTTGTTTTGTTGTATTAAGCACGAATACATGCTTTTCGCGCAGTTATAAGAGAAAAAAGTTTTGACGCGTATCACATAGACACTTGTAAAACCGATGTGTTCAGATCTAGCTCGTTTTGGTCTAAAACAGCTTGTTTCGTTGTATTAAGCACGAATGTAAGCTTTTCGAGCAGTTATCAGAAGTTTTGACGCGTATCACATGGACACTTGTAAAACCAATGTGTTCAGATCTAGCTCGTTTATGTCTAAAACAGCTTGTTTCGTTGTATTAAGCACGAATACATGCTTTTCGCGCAGTTATAAGAGAAAAAGTTTTGACGCGTATTACATACACACTTGTAAAACCGATGTGTTCAGATCAAGCTCGTTTTGGTCTAAAACAGCTTGTTTCGTTGTATTACGCACGAATACAAGCTTTTCGAGCAGTTATGAGAAAAAGTTTTGACGCGTATCACATGGACACTTGTAAAACCGATGTGTTCAGATCTAGCTCGTTTAGGTCTAAAACAGCTTGTTTCGTTGTATTAAGCACGGATACATGCTTTTCGCGCAGTTATAAGAGAAAAAGTTTTGACGCGTATCACATAGACACTTGTAAAACCGATGTGTTCAGATCTAGCTCGTTTTGGTCTAAAACAGCTTGTTTCGTTGTATTACGACGAATACAAGCTTTTCGAGCAGTTATGAGAAAAAGTTTTGACGCGTATCACATGGACACTTGTAAAACCGATGTGTTCAGATCTAGCTCGTTTAGGTCTAAAACAGCTTGTTTCGTTGTATTGAGCACGAATACATGCTTTTCGCGCAGTTATAAGAGAAAAAGTTTTGACGCCTGTCACAGGGAGACGTAAAACCGATATGTTCAGATCTAGCTCGCTTTGGTTTAAAACAGCTTGATTCGTTGTATTAAGCACGAATACAAGCTTTTCGAGCAGTTATCAGAAGTTTTGACGCGTATCACATGGACATTTGTAAAACCGATGTGTTCAGATCTAGCTCGTTTAGGTCTAAAACAGCTTGTTTCGTTGTATTAAGCACGAATAAAAGCTTTGGCGCAGTTATAGGAGAAAACCTTTTGACGCGTATTACAAGGGCTTGTAAAACCGATGTGTTCAGATTTAGCTCGTTTTGGTCTAAAACAGCTTGTTTGGTTGTATTAAGCACGAATACAAGCTTTTCGCGCAGTTATAAGAGAAAAAGGTTTGACGCCTGTCACAGGGAGACTTGTAAAACCGATGTGTTCAGATCTAGCTCGTTTTGGTCTAAAACAGCTTGTTTCGTTGTATTAAGCACGAATACAAGCTTTTCGAGCAGTTATCAGAAGAAGTTTTGACGCGTATCACATGGACACTTGTAAAACCGATGTGTTCAGATCTAGCTCGTATAGGTCTAAAACAGCTTGTTTCGTTGTATTAAGCACCAATACATGCTTTTCGCGCAGTTATGAGAAAACGTTTTGACGCGTATCCCATAGACACTTGTAAAACCGATGTGTTCAGATCTAGCTCGTTTTGGTCTAAAACAGCTTGTTTCGTTGTAATACACACGAATACAAGCTTTTCGAGCACTTATAAGAGAAAAAGTTTTGACGCGTATCACATAGACACTTGTAAAACCGATGTGTTCAGATCTAGCTCGTTTTGGTCTAAAACAGCTTGTTTCGTTGTATTAAGCACGAATACAAGCTTTTCGAGCAGTTATGAGAAAAGGTTTTGACGCGTATCACATGGACACTTGTAAAATCGATGTGTTCAGATCTAGCTCGTTTAGAACTAAAACAGCTTGTTTTGTTGTATTAAGTACGAATACATGCTTTTCGCGCAGTTATAAGAGAAAAAGTTTTGACGCGTATCACATAGACACTTGTAAAACCGATGTGTTCAGATCTAGCTCGTTTTGGTCTAAAACAGCTTGTTTCGTTGTATTAAGCACGAATGTAAGCTTTTCGAGCAGTTATCAGAAGTTTTGACGCGTATCACATGGACACTTGTAAAACCAATGTGTTCAGATCTAGCTCGTTTATGTCTAAAACAGCTTGTTTCGTTGTATTAAGCACGAATACATGCTTTTCGCGCAGTTATAAGAGAAAAAGTTTTGACGCGTATTACATACACACTTGTAAAACCGATGTGTTCAGATCAAGCTCGTTTTGGTCTAAAACAGCTTGTTTCGTTGTATTACGCACGAATACAAGCTTTTCGAGCAGTTATGAGAAAAAGTTTTGACGCGTATCACGTGGACACTTGTAAAACCGATGTGTTCAGTTCTAGCTCGTTTAGGTTAAAACAGCTTGTTTCGTTGTATTAGGCACGAATACATGCTTTTCGCGCAGTTATAAGAGAAAAGTTTTGACGCGTATCACATAGACACTTGTAAAACCGATGTGTTCAGATCTAGCTCGTTTTGGTCTAAAACAGCTTGTTTCGTTGTATTACGCACGAATACAAGCTTTTCGAGCAGTTATGAGAAAAGGTTTTGACGCGTATCACATGGACACTTGTAAAATCGATGTGTTCAGATCTAGCTCGTTTAGGTCTAAAACAGCTTGTTTTGTTGTATTAAGCACGAATACATGCTTTTCGCGCAGTTATAAGAGAAAAAGTTTTGACGCGTATCACATAGACACTTGTAAAACCGATGTGTTCAGATCTAGCTCGTTTTGGTCTAAAACAGCTTGTTTCGTTGTATTAAGCACGAATACAAGCTTTTCGAGCAGTTATGAGAAAAGGTTTTGACGCGTATCACATGGACACTTGTAAAATCGATGTGTTCAGATCTAGCTCGTTTAGGTCTAAAACAGCTTGTTTTGTTGTATTAAGCACGAATACATGCTTTTCGCGCAGTTATAAGAGAAAAAGTTTTGACGCGTATCACATAGACACTTGTAAAACCGACGTGTTCAGATCTAGCTCGTTTTGGTCTAAAACAACTTGCTTCGTTGTAATACGCACGAATACAAGCTTTTCGAGCAGTTATGAGAAAAAGTTTTGACTCGTATCACATGGACACTTGTAAAACCGATGTGTTCAGATCTAGCTCGTTTAGGTCTAAAACAGCTTGTTTCGTTGTATCAAGCACGAATACTTGCTTTTCGCGCAGTTATAAGAGAAAACGTTATGACGCGTATCACATAGACACTTGTAAAACCGATGTGTTCAGATCTAGCTCGTTTTGGTCTAAAACAGCTTGTTTCGTTGTATACGCACGAATACAAGCTTTTTGAGCAGTTATGAGAAAAAGTTTTGACGCGTATCACATGGACACTTGTAAAATCGATGTGTTCAGATCTAGCTCGTTTTGGTCTAAAACAGCTTCTTTCGTTGTATGACGCACGAATACAAGCTTTTTGAGCAGTTATGAGAAAAAGTTTTGACGCGTATCACATGGACACTTGTAAAATCGATGTGTTCAGATCTAGCTCGTTTAGGTCTAAAACAACTTGTTTCGTTGTATTAAGCACGAATACATGCTTTTCGCGCAGTTATAAGAGAAAAAGTTTTGACGCGTATCACATAGACACTTGTAAAACCGATGTGTTCAGATCTAGCTCGTTTTGGTCTAAAACAGCTTGTTTCGTTGTATTGAGCACGAATACATGCTTTTCGCGCAGTTATAGGAGAAAAAGTTTTGACGCCTGTCACAGGGAGACATAAAACCGATATGTTCAGATCTAATTCGCTTTGGTCTAAAACAGCTTGTTTCGTTGTATTAAGCACGAACACAAGCTTTTCGAGCAGTTATCAGAAGTTTTGACGCGTATCACATGGACACTTGTAAAACCGATTTGTTCAGATCTAGCTCGTTTATTTCTAAAACAGCTTGTTTCGTTGTATTAAGCACGAATACATGCTTTTCGCGCAGTTATAAGAGAAAAAGTTTTGACGCGTATTACATAGACACTTGTAAAACCGATGTGTTCATATCTAGCTCGTTTTGGTCTAAAACAGCTTGTTTCGTTGTATTACGCACGAATACAAGCTTTTCGAGCAGTTATGAGAAAAAGTTTTGACGCGTATCACATGGACACTTGTAAAACCGATGTGTTCAGATCTAGCTCGTTTAGGTCTAAAACAGCTTGTTTCGTTGTATTAAGCAAGAATACATGCTTTTCGCGCAGTTATAAGAGAAAAAGTTTTGACGCGTATCACATAGACACTAGTAAAACCGATGTGTTCAGATCTAGCTCGTTTTGGTCTAAAACAGCTTCTTTCGTTGTATTACGCATGAATACAAGCTTTTCGAGCAGTTATAAGAGAAAAAGTTTTGACGCGTATCACATAGACACTTGTAAAACCGATGTGTTCAGATCTAGCTCGTTTAGGTCTAAAACAGCTTGTTTCGTTGTATTAAGCACGAATACATGCTTTACGCGCAGTTATAAGAGAAAAAGTTTTGACGCGTATCACATAGACACTTGTAAAACCGATGTGTTCAGATCTAGCTCGTTTTGGTCTAAAACAACTTGTTTCGTTGTAATACGCACGAATACAAGCTTTTCGAGCAGTTATGAGAAAAAGTTTTGACGCGTATCACATGGACACTTGTAAAACCGATGTGTTCAGTTCTAGCTCGTTTAGGGTAAAACAGCTTGTTTCGTTGTATTAGGCACGAATACATGCTTTTCGCGCAGTTATAAGAGAAAAAGTTTTGACGCGTATCACATAGACACTTGTAAAACCGATGTGTTCAGATCTAGCTCGTTTTGGTCTAAAACAGCTTGTTTCGTTGTATTACGCACGAATACAAGCTTTTCGAGCAGTTATGAGAAAAGGTTTTGACGCGTATCACATGGACACTTGTAAAATCGATGTGTTCAGATCTAGCTCGTTTAGGTCTAAAACAGCTTGTTTTGTTGTATTAAGCACGAATACATGCTTTTCGCGCAGTTATAAGAGAAAGAGTTTTGACGCGTATCACATAGACACTTGTAAAACCGATGTGTTCAGATCTAGCTCGTTTTGGTCTAAAACAGCTTGTTTCGTTGTATTAAGCACGAATACAAGCTTTTCGAGCAGTTATGAGAAAATGTTTTGACGCGTATCACATGGACACTTGTAAAATCGATGTGTTCAGATCTAGCTCGTTTAGGTCTAAAACAGCTTGTTTTGTTGTATTAAGCACGAATACATGCTTTTCGCGCAGTTATAAGAGAAAAAGTTTTGACGCGTATCACATAGACACTTGTAAAACCGATGTGTTCAGATCTAGCTCGTTTTGGTCTAAAACAGCTTGTTTCGTTGTATTAAGCACGAATGTAAGCTTTTCGAGCAGTTATCAGAAGTTTTGACGCGTATCACATGGACACTTGTAAAACCAATGTGTTCAGATCTAGCTCGTTTATGTCTAAAACAGCTTGTTTCGTTGTATTAAGCACGAATACATGCTTTTCGCGCAGTTATAAGAGAAAAAGTTTTGACGCGTATTACATACACACTTGTAAAACCGATGTGTTCAGATCAAGCTCGTTTTGGTCTAAAACAGCTTGTTTCGTTGTATTACGCACGAATACAAGCTTTTCGAGCAGTTATGAGAAAAAGTTTTGACGCGTATCACATGGACACTTGTAAAACCGATGTGTTCAGATCTAGCTCGTTTAGGTCTAAAACAGCTTGTTTCGTTGTATTAAGCACGGATACATGCTTTTCGCGCAGTTATAAGAGAAAAAGTTTTGACGCGTATCACATAGACACTTGTAAAACCGATGTGTTCAGATCTAGCTCGTTTTGGTCTAAAACAGCTTGTTTCGTTGTATTACGACGAATACAAGCTTTTCGAGCAGTTATGAGAAAAAGTTTTGACGCGTATCACATGGACACTTGTAAAACCGATGTGTTCAGATCTAGCTCGTTTAGGTCTAAAACAGCTTGTTTCGTTGTATTGAGCACGAATACATGCTTTTCGCGCAGTTATAAGAGAAAAAGTTTTGACGCCTGTCACAGGGAGACGTAAAACCGATATGTTCAGATCTAGCTCGCTTTGGTTTAAAACAGCTTGATTCGTTGTATTAAGCACGAATACAAGCTTTTCGAGCAGTTATCAGAAGTTTTGACGCGTATCACATGGACACTTGTAAAACCAATGTGTTCAGATCTAGCTCGTTTATGTCTAAAACAGCTTGTTTCGTTGTATTAAGCACGAATACATGCTTTTCGCGCAGTTATAAGAGAAAAAGTTTTGACGCGTATTACATACACACTTGTAAAACCGATGTGTTCAGATCAAGCTCGTTTTGGTCTAAAACAGCTTGTTTCGTTGTATTACGCACGAATACAAGCTTTTCGAGCAGTTATGAGAAAAAGTTTTGACGCGTATCACATGGACACTTGTAAAACCGATGTGTTCAGATCTAGCTCGTTTAGGTCTAAAACAGCTTGTTTCGTTGTATTAAGCACGGATACATGCTTTTCGCGCAGTTATAAGAGAAAAAGTTTTGACGCGTATCACATAGACACTTGTAAAACCGATGTGTTCAGATCTAGCTCGTTTTGGTCTAAAACAGCTTGTTTCGTTGTATTACGACGAATACAAGCTTTTCGAGCAGTTATGAGAAAAAGTTTTGACGCGTATCACATGGACACTTGTAAAACCGATGTGTTCAGATCTAGCTCGTTTAGGTCTAAAACAGCTTGTTTCGTTGTATTGAGCACGAATACATGCTTTTCGCGCAGTTATAAGAGAAAAAGTTTTGACGCCTGTCACAGGGAGACGTAAAACCGATATGTTCAGATCTAGCTCGCTTTGGTTTAAAACAGCTTGATTCGTTGTATTAAGCACGAATACAAGCTTTTCGAGCAGTTATCAGAAGTTTTGACGCGTATCACATGGACACTTGTAAAACCGATGTGTTCAGATCTAGCTCGTTTAGGTCTAAAACAGCTTGTTTCGTTGTATTAAGCACGAATAAAAGCTTTGGCGCAGTTATAGGAGAAAACCTTTTGACGCGTATTACAAGGGCTTGTAAAACCGATGTGTTCAGATTTAGCTCGTTTTGGTCTAAAACAGCTTGTTTGGTTGTATTAAGCACGAATACAAGCTTTTCGCGCAGTTATAAGAGAAAAAGTTTTGACGCCTGTCACAGGGAGACTTGTAAAACGATGTGTTCAGATCTAGCTCGTTTTGGTCTAAAACAGCTTGTTTCGTTGTATTAAGCACGAATACAAGCTTTTCGAGCAGTTATCAGAAGAAGTTTTGACGCGTATCACATGGACACTTGTAAAACCGATGTGTTCAGATCTAGCTCGTATAGGTCTAAAACAGCTTGTTTCGTTGTATTAAGCACCAATACATGCTTTTCGCGCAGTTATGAGAAAACGTTTTGACGCGTATCCCATAGACACTTGTAAAACCGATGTGTTCAGATCTAGCTCGTTTTGGTCTAAAACAGCTTGTTTCGTTGTAATACACACGAATACAAGCTTTTCGAGCACTTATAAGAGAAAAAGTTTTGACGCGTATCACATAGACACTTGTAAAACCGATGTGTTCAGATCTAGCTCGTTTTGGTCTAAAACAGCTTGTTTCGTTGTATACGCACGAATACAAGCTTTTTGAGCAGTTATGAGAAAAAGTTTTGACGCGTATCACATGGACACTTGTAAAATCGATGTGTTCAGATCTAGCTCGTTTTGGTCTAAAACAGCTTCTTTCGTTGTATGACGCACGAATACAAGCTTTTTGAGCAGTTATGAGAAAAAGTTTTGACGCGTATCACATGGACACTTGTAAAATCGATGTGTTCAGATCTAGCTCGTTTAGGTCTAAAACAACTTGTTTCGTTGTATTAAGCACGAATACATGCTTTTCGCGCAGTTATAAGAGAAAAAGTTTTGACGCGTATCACATAGACACTTGTAAAACCGATGTGTTCAGATCTAGCTCGTTTTGGTCTAAAACAGCTTGTTTCGTTGTATTGAGCACGAATACATGCTTTTCGCGCAGTTATAGGAGAAAAAGTTTTGACGCCTGTCACAGGGAGACATAAAACCGATATGTTCAGATCTAATTCGCTTTGGTCTAAAACAGCTTGTTTCGTTGTATTAAGCACGAACACAAGCTTTTCGAGCAGTTATCAGAAGTTTTGACGCGTATCACATGGACACTTGTAAAACCGATTTGTTCAGATCTAGCTCGTTTATTTCTAAAACAGCTTGTTTCGTTGTATTAAGCACGAATACATGCTTTTCGCGCAGTTATAAGAGAAAAAGTTTTGACGCGTATTACATAGACACTTGTAAAACCGATGTGTTCATATCTAGCTCGTTTTGGTCTAAAACAGCTTGTTTCGTTGTATTAAGCACGAATACATGCTTTTCGCGCAGTTATAAGAGAAAAAGTTTTGACGCGTATTACATACACACTTGTAAAACCGATGTGTTCAGATCAAGCTCGTTTTGGTCTAAAACAGCTTGTTTCGTTGTATTACGCACGAATACAAGCTTTTCGAGCAGTTATGAGAAAAAGTTTTGACGCGTATCACATGGACACTTGTAAAACCGATGTGTTCAGATCTAGCTCGTTTAGGTCTAAAACAGCTTGTTTCGTTGTATTAAGCACGGATACATGCTTTTCGCGCAGTTATAAGAGAAAAAGTTTTGACGCGTATCACATAGACACTTGTAAAACCGATGTGTTCAGATCTAGCTCGTTTTGGTCTAAAACAGCTTGTTTCGTTGTATTACGACGAATACAAGCTTTTCGAGCAGTTATGAGAAAAAGTTTTGACGCGTATCACATGGACACTTGTAAAACCGATGTGTTCAGATCTAGCTCGTTTAGGTCTAAAACAGCTTGTTTCGTTGTATTGAGCACGAATACATGCTTTTCGCGCAGTTATAAGAGAAAAAGTTTTGACGCCTGTCACAGGGAGACGTAAAACCGATATGTTCAGATCTAGCTCGCTTTGGTTTAAAACAGCTTGATTCGTTGTATTAAGCACGAATACAAGCTTTTCGAGCAGTTATCAGAAGTTTTGACGCGTATCACATGGACACTTGTAAAACCGATGTGTTCAGATCTAGCTCGTTTAGGTCTAAAACAGCTTGTTTCGTTGTATTAAGCACGAATAAAAGCTTTGGCGCAGTTATAGGAGAAAACCTTTTGACGCGTATTACAAGGGCTTGTAAAACCGATGTGTTCAGATTTAGCTCGTTTTGGTCTAAAACAGCTTGTTTGGTTGTATTAAGCACGAATACAAGCTTTTCGCGCAGTTATAAGAGAAAAAGTTTTGACGCCTGTCACAGGGAGACTTGTAAAACGATGTGTTCAGATCTAGCTCGTTTTGGTCTAAAACAGCTTGTTTCGTTGTATTAAGCACGAATACAAGCTTTTCGAGCAGTTATCAGAAGAAGTTTTGACGCGTATCACATGGACACTTGTAAAACCGATGTGTTCAGATCTAGCTCGTATAGGTCTAAAACAGCTTGTTTCGTTGTATTAAGCACCAATACATGCTTTTCGCGCAGTTATGAGAAAACGTTTTGACGCGTATCCCATAGACACTTGTAAAACCGATGTGTTCAGATCTAGCTCGTTTTGGTCTAAAACAGCTTGTTTCGTTGTAATACACACGAATACAAGCTTTTCGAGCACTTATAAGAGAAAAAGTTTTGACGCGTATCACATAGACACTTGTAAAACCGATGTGTTCAGATCTAGCTCGTTTTGGTCTAAAACAGCTTGTTTCGTTGTATACGCACGAATACAAGCTTTTTGAGCAGTTATGAGAAAAAGTTTTGACGCGTATCACATGGACACTTGTAAAATCGATGTGTTCAGATCTAGCTCGTTTTGGTCTAAAACAGCTTCTTTCGTTGTATGACGCACGAATACAAGCTTTTTGAGCAGTTATGAGAAAAAGTTTTGACGCGTATCACATGGACACTTGTAAAATCGATGTGTTCAGATCTAGCTCGTTTAGGTCTAAAACAACTTGTTTCGTTGTATTAAGCACGAATACATGCTTTTCGCGCAGTTATAAGAGAAAAAGTTTTGACGCGTATCACATAGACACTTGTAAAACCGATGTGTTCAGATCTAGCTCGTTTTGGTCTAAAACAGCTTGTTTCGTTGTATTGAGCACGAATACATGCTTTTCGCGCAGTTATAGGAGAAAAAGTTTTGACGCCTGTCACAGGGAGACATAAAACCGATATGTTCAGATCTAATTCGCTTTGGTCTAAAACAGCTTGTTTCGTTGTATTAAGCACGAACACAAGCTTTTCGAGCAGTTATCAGAAGTTTTGACGCGTATCACATGGACACTTGTAAAACCGATTTGTTCAGATCTAGCTCGTTTATTTCTAAAACAGCTTGTTTCGTTGTATTAAGCACGAATACATGCTTTTCGCGCAGTTATAAGAGAAAAAGTTTTGACGCGTATTACATAGACACTTGTAAAACCGATGTGTTCATATCTAGCTCGTTTTGGTCTAAAACAGCTTGTTTCGTTGTATTACGCACGAATACAAGCTTTTCGAGCAGTTATGAGAAAAAGTTTTGACGCGTATCACATGGACACTTGTAAAACCGATGTGTTCAGATCTAGCTCGTTTAGGTCTAAAACAGCTTGTTTCGTTGTATTAAGCACGGATACATGCTTTTCGCGCAGTTATAAGAGAAAAAGTTTTGACGCGTATCACATAGACACTTGTAAAACCGATGTGTTCAGATCTAGCTCGTTTTGGTCTAAAACAGCTTGTTTCGTTGTATTACGACGAATACAAGCTTTTCGAGCAGTTATGAGAAAAAGTTTTGACGCGTATCACATGGACACTTGTAAAACCGATGTGTTCAGATCTAGCTCGTTTAGGTCTAAAACAGCTTGTTTCGTTGTATTGAGCACGAATACATGCTTTTCGCGCAGTTATAAGAGAAAAAGTTTTGACGCCTGTCACAGGGAGACGTAAAACCGATATGTTCAGATCTAGCTCGCTTTGGTTTAAAACAGCTTGATTCGTTGTATTAAGCACGAATACAAGCTTTTCGAGCAGTTATCAGAAGTTTTGACGCGTATCACATGGACACTTGTAAAACCGATGTGTTCAGATCTAGCTCGTTTAGGTCTAAAACAGCTTGTTTCGTTGTATTAAGCACGAATAAAAGCTTTTCGAGCAGTTATCAGAAGTTTTGACGCGTATCACATGGACACTTGTAAAACCAATGTGTTCAGATCTAGCTCGTTTATGTCTAAAACAGCTTGTTTCGTTGTATTAAGCACGAATACATGCTTTTCGCGCAGTTATAAGAGAAAAAGTTTTGACGCGTATTACATACACACTTGTAAAACCGATGTGTTCAGATCAAGCTCGTTTTGGTCTAAAACAGCTTGTTTCGTTGTATTACGCACGAATACAAGCTTTTCGAGCAGTTATGAGAAAAAGTTTTGACGCGTATCACATGGACACTTGTAAAACCGATGTGTTCAGATCTAGCTCGTTTAGGTCTAAAACAGCTTGTTTCGTTGTATTAAGCACGGATACATGCTTTTCGCGCAGTTATAAGAGAAAAAGTTTTGACGCGTATCACATAGACACTTGTAAAACCGATGTGTTCAGATCTAGCTCGTTTTGGTCTAAAACAGCTTGTTTCGTTGTATTACGACGAATACAAGCTTTTCGAGCAGTTATGAGAAAAAGTTTTGACGCGTATCACATGGACACTTGTAAAACCGATGTGTTCAGATCTAGCTCGTTTAGGTCTAAAACAGCTTGTTTCGTTGTATTGAGCACGAATACATGCTTTTCGCGCAGTTATAAGAGAAAAAGTTTTGACGCCTGTCACAGGGAGACGTAAAACCGATATGTTCAGATCTAGCTCGCTTTGGTTTAAAACAGCTTGATTCGTTGTATTAAGCACGAATACAAGCTTTTCGAGCAGTTATCAGAAGTTTTGACGCGTATCACATGGACACTTGTAAAACCGATGTGTTCAGATCTAGCTCGTTTAGGTCTAAAACAGCTTGTTTCGTTGTATTAAGCACGAATAAAAGCTTTGGCGCAGTTATAGGAGAAAACCTTTTGACGCGTATTACAAGGGCTTGTAAAACCGATGTGTTCAGATTTAGCTCGTTTTGGTCTAAAACAGCTTGTTTGGTTGTATTAAGCACGAATACAAGCTTTTCGCGCAGTTATAAGAGAAAAAGTTTTGACGCCTGTCACAGGGAGACTTGTAAAACGATGTGTTCAGATCTAGCTCGTTTTGGTCTAAAACAGCTTGTTTCGTTGTATTAAGCACGAATACAAGCTTTTCGAGCAGTTATCAGAAGAAGTTTTGACGCGTATCACATGGACACTTGTAAAACCGATGTGTTCAGATCTAGCTCGTATAGGTCTAAAACAGCTTGTTTCGTTGTATTAAGCACCAATACATGCTTTTCGCGCAGTTATGAGAAAACGTTTTGACGCGTATCCCATAGACACTTGTAAAACCGATGTGTTCAGATCTAGCTCGTTTTGGTCTAAAACAGCTTGTTTCGTTGTAATACACACGAATACAAGCTTTTCGAGCACTTATAAGAGAAAAAGTTTTGACGCGTATCACATAGACACTTGTAAAACCGATGTGTTCAGATCTAGCTCGTTTTGGTCTAAAACAGCTTGTTTCGTTGTATTAAGCACGAATACAAGCTTTTCGAGCAGTTATGAGAAAAGGTTTTGACGCGTATCACATGGACACTTGTAAAATCGATGTGTTCAGATCTAGCTCGTTTAGGTCTAAAACAGCTTGTTTTGTTGTATTAAGTACGAATACATGCTTTTCGCGCAGTTATAAGAGAAAAAGTTTTGACGCGTATCACATAGACACTTGTAAAACCGATGTGTTCAGATCTAGCTCGTTTTGGTCTAAAACAGCTTGTTTCGTTGTATTAAGCACGAATGTAAGCTTTTCGAGCAGTTATCAGAAGTTTTGACGCGTATCACATGGACACTTGTAAAACCAATGTGTTCAGATCTAGCTCGTTTATGTCTAAAACAGCTTGTTTCGTTGTATTAAGCACGAATACATGCTTTTCGCGCAGTTATAAGAGAAAAAGTTTTGACGCGTATTACATACACACTTGTAAAACCGATGTGTTCAGATCAAGCTCGTTTTGGTCTAAAACAGCTTGTTTCGTTGTATTACGCACGAATACAAGCTTTTCGAGCAGTTATGAGAAAAAGTTTTGACGCGTATCACATGGACACTTGTAAAACCGATGTGTTCAGTTCTAGCTCGTTTAGGTTAAAACAGCTTGTTTCGTTGTATTAGGCACGAATACATGCTTTTCGCGCAGTTATAAGAGAAAAAGTTTTGACGCGTATCACATAGACACTTGTAAAACCGATGTGTTCAGATCTAGCTCGTTTTGGTCTAAAACAGCTTGTTTCGTTGTATTACGCACGAATACAAGCTTTTCGAGCAGTTATGAGAAAAGGTTTTGACGCGTATCACATGGACACTTGTAAAATCGATGTGTTCAGATCTAGCTCGTTTAGGTCTAAAACAGCTTGTTTTGTTGTATTAAGCACGAATACATGCTTTTCGCGCAGTTATAAGAGAAAAAGTTTTGACGCGTATCACATAGACACTTGTAAAACCGATGTGTTCAGATCTAGCTCGTTTTGGTCTAAAACAGCTTGTTTCGTTGTATTAAGCACGAATACAAGCTTTTCGAGCAGTTATGAGAAAAGGTTTTGACGCGTATCACATGGACACTTGTAAAATCGATGTGTTCAGATCTAGCTCGTTTAGGTCTAAAACAGCTTGTTTTGTTGTATTAAGCACGAATACATGCTTTTCGCGCAGTTATAAGAGAAAAAGTTTTGACGCGTATCACATAGACACTTGTAAAACCGATGTGTTCAGATCTAGCTCGTTTTGGTCTAAAACAGCTTGTTTCGTTGTATTAAGCACGAATGTAAGCTTTTCGAGCAGTTATCAGAAATTTTGACGCGTATCACATGGACACTTGTAAAACCAATGTGTTCAGATCTAGCTCGTTTATGTCTAAAACAGCTTGTTTCGTTGTATTAAGCACGAATACATGCTTTTCGCGCAGTTATAAGAGAAAAAGTTTTGACGCGTATTACATACACACTTGTAAAACCGATGTGTTCAGATCAAGCTCGTTTTGGTCTAAAACAGCTTGTTTCGTTGTATTACGCACGAATACAAGCTTTTCGAGCAGTTATGAGAAAAAGTTTTGACGCGTATCACATGGACACTTGTAAAACCGATGTGTTCAGATCTAGCTCGTTTAGGTCTAAAACAGCTTGTTTTGTTGTATTAAGCACGGATACATGCTTTTCGCGCAGTTATAAGAGAAAAAGTTTGACGCGTATCACAGACACTTGTAAAACCGATGTGTTCAGATCTAGCTCGTTTTGGTCTAAAACAGCTTGTTTCGTTGTATTACGACGAATACAAGCTTTTCGAGCAGTTATGAGAAAAAGTTTTGACGCGTATCACATGGACACTTGTAAAACCGATGTGTTCAGATCTAGCTCGTTTAGGTCTAAAACAGCTTGTTTCGTTGTATTGAGCACGAATACATGCTTTTCGCGCAGTTATAAGAGAAAAAGTTTTGACGCCTGTCACAGGGAGACGTAAAACCGATATGTTCAGATCTAGCTCGCTTTGGTCTAAAACAGCTTGATTCGTTGTATTAAGCACGAATACAAGCTTTTCGAGCAGTTATCAGAAGTTTTGACGCGTATCACATGGACACTTGTAAAACCGATGTGTTCAGATCTAGCTCGTTTAGGTCTAAAACAGCTTGTTTCGTTGTATTAAGCACGAATAAAAGCTTTGGCGCAGTTATAGGAGAAAACCTTTTGACGCGTATTACAAGGGCTTGTAAAACCGATGTGTTCAGATTTAGCTCGTTTTGGTCTAAAACAGCTTGTTTGGTTGTATTAAGCACGAATACAAGCTTTTCGCGCAGTTATAAGAGAAAAAGTTTTGACGCCTGTCACAGGGAGACTTGTAAAACCGATGTGTTCAGATCTAGCTCGTTTTGGTCTAAAACAGCTTGTTTCGTTGTATTAAGCACGAATACAAGCTTTTCGAGCAGTTATCAGAAGAAGTTTTGACGCGTATCACATGGACACTTGTAAAACCGATGTGTTCAGATCTAGCTCGTATAGGTCTAAAACAGCTTGTTTCGTTGTATTAAGCACCAATACATGCTTTTCGCGCAGTTATGAGAAAACGTTTTGACGCGTATCCCATAGACACTTGTAAAACCGATGTGTTCAGATCTAGCTCGTTTTGGTCTAAAACAGCTTGTTTCGTTGTAATACACACGAATACAAGCTTTTCGAGCACTTATAAGAGAAAACGTTTTGACGCGTATCACATGGACACTTGTAAAACCGATGTGTTCAGATCTAGCTCGTTTAGGTCTAAAATAGCTTGTTTCGTTGTATTAAGCACGAATACATGCTTTTCGCGCAGTTATAAGAGAAAAAGTTTTTTCGCGTATCACATAGACACTTGTAAAACCGATGTGTTCAGATCTAGCTCGTTTTGGTCTAAAACAGCTTGTTTCGTTGTATTACGCACGAATACAAGCTTTTCGAGCAGTTATGAGAAAACGTTTTGACGCGTATCACATGGACACTTGTAAAACCGATGTGTTCAGATCTAGCTCGTTTAGGTCTAAAACAGCTTGTTTCGTTGTATTAAGCACGAATACATGCTTTTCGCGCAGTTAAAAGAAAAAAAATGTTTTGACGCGTATCACATGGAAACTTGTAAAACCGATGTGTTCAGATCTAGCTCGTTTTGGTGTAAAACAGCTTCTTTCGGTTTATTAAGCACGAATACATGCTTTGGCGCAGTTATAAGAGAAAAACTTTTGACGCGTATCACAAGGACTTGTAAAACCGATGGGTTCAGATTTAGCTCGTTTTGGTCTAAAACAGCTTGTTTGGTTGTATTAAGCACGAATACATGCTTTTCGCGCAGTTATGAGAGAAAAAGTTTTGACGCGTATCACATAGACACTTGTAAAACCGATGTGTTCAGATCTAGCTCGTTTTGGTCTAAAACAGCTTGTTTCGTTGTATTACGCACGAATACAAGCTTTTCGAGTAGTTATGAGAAAAAGTTTTGACGCGTATCACATGGACACTTGTAAAATCGATGTGTTCAGATCTAGCTCGTTTAGGTCTAAAACAGCTTGTTTCGTTGTATTAAGCATGAATGCAAGCTTTTCGAGCAGTTATCAGAAGTTTTGACGCGTATCACATGGACACTTGTAAAACCGATGTGTTCAGATCTAGCTCGTTTAGGTCTAAAACAGCTTGTTTCGTTGTATCAAGCACGAATACTTGCTTTTCGCGCAGTTATAAGAGAAAACGTTATGACGCGTATCACATAGACACTTGTAAAACCGATGTGTTCAGATCTAGCTCGTTTTGGTCTAAAACAGCTTGTTTCGTTGTATACGCACGAATACAAGCTTTTTGAGCAGTTATGAGAAAAAGTTTTGACGCGTATCACATGGACACTTGTAAAATCGATGTGTTCAGATCTAGCTCGTTTAGGTCTAAAACAGCTTGTTTCGTTGTATTAAGCACGAATGCAAGCTTTTCGAGCAGTTATCAGAAGTTTTGACGCGTATCACATGGACACGTAAAACCGATGTGTTCAGATCTAGCTCGTTTAGGTCTAAAACAGCTTGTTTCGTTGTATTAAGCACGAATACATGCTTTTCGCGCAGTTATAAGAGAAAAAGTTTTGACGCGTATCACATAGACACTAGTAAAACCGATGTGTTCAGATCTAGCTCGTTTTGGTCTAAAACAGCTTCTTTCGTTGTATGACGCACGAATACAAGCTTTTTGAGCAGTTATGAGAAAAAGTTTTGACGCGTATCACATGGACACTTGTAAAATCGATGTGTTCAGATCTAGCTCGTTTAGGTCTAAAACAACTTGTTGCGATGTATTAAGCACGAATACATGCTTTTCGCGCAGTTATAAGAGAAAAAGTTTTGACGCGTATCACATAGACACTTGTAAAACCGATGTGTTCAGATCTAGCTCGTTTTGGTCTAAAACAGCTTGTTTCGTTGTATTGAGCACGAATACATGCTTTTCGCGCAGTTATAAGAGAAAAAGTTTTGACGCCTGTCACAGGGAGACATAAAACCGATATGTTCAGATCTAATTCGCTTTGGTCTAAAACAGCTTGTTTCGTTGTATTAAGCACGAACACAAGCTTTTCGAGCAGTTATCAGAAGTTTTGACGCGTATCACATGGACACTTGTAAAACCGATTTGTTCAGATCTAGCTCGTTTAGGTCTAAAACAGCTTGTTTCGTTGTATTAAGCACGAATACATGCTTTTCGCGCAGTTATAAGAGAAAAAGTTTTGACGCGTATTACATAGACACTTGTAAAACCGATGTGTTCAGATCTAGCTCGTTTTGGTCTAAAACAGCTTGTTTCGTTGTATTACGCACGAATACAAGCTTTTCGAGCAGTTATGAGAAAAAGTTTTGACGCGTATTACATAGACACTTGTAAAACCGATGTGTTCAGATCTAGCTCGTTTAGGTCTAAAACAGCTTGTTTCGTTGTATTAAGCGCGAATACATGCTTTTCGCGCAGTTATAAGAGAAAAAGTTTTGACGCGTATCACATAACACTTGTAAAACCGATGTGTTCAGATCTAGCTCGTTTTGGTCTAAAACAGCTTGTTTCGTTGTATTACGACGAATACAAGCTTTTCGAGCAGTTATGAGAAAAAGTTTTGACGCGTATCACATGGACACTTGTAAAACCGATGTGTTCAGATCTAGCTCGTTTAGGTCTAAAACAGCTTGTTTCGTTGTATTGAGCACGAATACATGTTTTTCGCGCAGTTATAAGAGAAAAAGTTTTGACGCCTGTCACAGGGAGACGTAAAACCGATATGTTCAGATCTAGCTCGCTTTGGTCTAAAACAGCTTGTTTCGTTGTATTAAGCACGAATACAACTTTTTCGACAGTTATCAGAAGTTTTGACGCGTATCACATGGACACTTCTAAAACCGATGTGTTCAGATCTAGCTCGTTTAGGTCTAAAACAGCTTGTTTCGTTGTATTAAGCACGAATACATGCTTTTCACGCAGTTATAAGAGAAAAAGTTTTGACGCGTATTACATAGACACTTGTAAAACCGATGTGTTCAGATCTAGCTCGTTTTGGTCTAAAACAGCTTGTTTCGTTGTATTAAGCACGAATACAAGCTTTGGCGCAGTTATAAGAGAAAAACTTTTGACGCGTATCACAAGGGCTTGTAAAACCGATGTGTTCAGATTTAGCTCGTTTTGGTCTAAAACAGCTTGTTTGGTTGCATTAAGCACGAATACAAGCTTTTCGCGCAGTTATAAGAGAAAAAGTTTTGACGCCTGTCACAGGGAGACTTGTAAAACCGATGTGTTCAAATCTAGCTCGTTTTGGTCTAAAACAGCTTGTTTCGTTGTATTAAGAACGAATACAAGCTTTTCGAGCAGTTATCAGAAGTTTTGACGCGTGTCACATGGACACTTGTAAAACCGATGTGTTCAGATCTAGCTCGTATAGGTCTAAAACAGCTTGTTTCGTTGTATTAAGCACCAATACATGCTTTTCGCGCAGTTATAAGAGAAAACGTTTTGACGCGTATCACATAGACACTTGTAAAACCGATGTGTTCAGATCTAGCTCGTTTAGGTCTAAAACAGCTTGTTTCGTTGTATTAAGCACGAATACATGCTTTTCGCGCAGTTATAAGAGAAAAAGTTTTGACGCGTATCACATAGACACTTGTAAAACCGATGTGTTCAGATCTTGCTCGTTTTGGTCTAAAACAGCTTGTTTCGTTGTATTACGACGAATACAAGCTTTTCGAGCAGTTATGAGAAAAAGTTTTGACGCGTATCACATGGACACTTGTAAAACCGATGTGTTCAGATCTAGCTCGTTTAGGTCTAAAACAGCTTGTTTCGTTGTCTTGAGCACGAATACATGCTTTTCGCGCAGTTATAAGAGAAAAACTTTTGACGCGTATCACAAGGGCTTGTAAAACCGATGTGTTCAGATTCAGCTCGTTTTGGTCTAAAACAGCTTGTATGGTTGTATTAAGCACGAATACAAGCTTTTCGCGCAGTTATAAGAGAAAAAGTTTTGACGCCTGTCACAGGGAGACTTGTAAAACCGATGTGTTCAGATCTAGCTCGTTTTGGTCTAAAACAGCTTGTTTCGTTGTATTAAGCACGAATACATGCTTTTCGCGCAGTTATAAGAGAAAAAGTTTTGACGCGTATCACATAGACACTTGTAAAACCGATGTGTTCAGATCTTGCTCGTTTTGGTCTAAAACAGCTTGTTTCGTTGTATTACGACGAATACAAGCTTTTCGAGCAGTTATGAGAAAAAGTTTTGACGCGTATTACATAGACACTTGTAAAACCGATGTGTTCAGATCTAGCTCGTTTTGGTCTAAAACAGCTTGTTTCGTTGTATTAAGCACGAATACAAGCTTTGGCGCAGTTATAAGAGAAAAACTTTTGACGCGTATCACAAGGGCTTGTAAAACCGATGTGTTCAGATTCAGCTCGTTTTGGTCTAAAACAGCTTGTATGGTTGTATTAAGCACGAATACAAGCTTTTCGCGCAGTTATAAGAGAAAAAGTTTTGACGCCTGTCACAGGGAGACTTGTAAAACCGATGTGTTCAGATCTAGCTCGTTTTGGTCTAAAACAGCTTGTTTCGTTGTATTAAGCACGAATACAAGCTTTTCGAGCAGTTATCAGAAGAAGTTTTGACGCGTGTCACATGGACACTTGTAAAACCGATGTGTTCAGATCTAGCTCGTATAGTTCTAAAACAGCTTGTTTCGTTGTATTAAGCACCAATACATCCTTTTCGCGCAGTTATAAAAGAAAACGTTTTGACGCGTATCACATAGACACTTGTAAAACCGATGTGTTCAGATCTAGCTCGTTTTGGTCTAAAACAGCTTGTTTCGTTGTATTACGCACGAATACAAGCTTTTCGAGCAGTTATAAGAGAAAAAGTTTTGACGCGTATCACATGGACACTTGTAAAACCGATGTGTTCAGATCTAGCTCGTTTTGGTGTAAAACAGCTTGTTTCGGTTTATTAAGCACGAATACATGCTTTGGCGCAGTTATAAGAGAAAAACTTTTGACGCGTATCACAAGGGCTTGTAAAACCGATGTGTTCAGATTTAGCTCGTTTTGGTCTAAAACAGCTTGTTTGGTTGTATTAAGCACGATGACAAGCTTTTCGCGCAGATATAAGAGAAAAAGTTTTGACGCGTGTCACATGGACACTTGTAAAACCGATGTGTTCAGATCTAGCTCGTATAGGTCTAAAACAGCTTGTTTCGTTGTGTTTGGCCGATGTAACACTTGCCACATGACAGACGCAGAGAATAAACAACTCCTTCCTGGCAAGACACGAATTGTTTCGCGTGCCTTATCAAGCAGCTGCGCGGTTCTCTTTCCACTGCATTTACTTTTCTGACCACACTAGACAGTCGCTTAGGCGCCGAGAAGACCACTTCATTGCCAGCATGTTTCCCAATTCTTTTCAAGTTGTGCGAGATTTGGTGCAGATACGGTACCACGGCAATGCTTTTCTTTTCCTCTTGTCTCGCTTCACCTATCCTATCAAATCATCAAATCAGATCTAGCTCGTTTTGGTCTAAAACAACTTGCTTCGTTGTAATACGCACGAATACAAGCTTTTCGAGCAGTTATGAGAAAAAGTTTTGACGCGTATCACATGGACACTTGTAAAACCGATGTGTTCAAATCTAGCTCGTTTAGGTCTAAAACAGCTTGTTTCGTTGTATTAAGCACGAATACTTGCTTTTCGCGCAGTTATAAGAGAAAAAGTTATGACGCGTATCACATAGACACTTGTAAAACCGATGTGTTCAGATCTAGCTCGTTTTGGTCTGAAACAGCTTGTTTCGTTGTATTACGCACGAATACAAGCTTTTCGAGCAGTTATGAGAAAAAGTTTTGACGCGTATCACATGGACACTTGTAAAACCGATGTGTTCAGATCTAGCTCGTTTAGGTCTAAAACAGCTTATTTCGTTGTATTAAGCACGAATACATGCTTTTCGCGCAGTCATAAGAGAAAAAGTTTTGACGCGTATCACATAGACACTTGTAAAACCGATGTGTTCAGATCTAGCTCGTTTTGGTCTAAAACAGCTTGTTTCGTTGTATTACGCACGAATACAAGCTTTTTGAGCAGTTATGAGAAAAAGTTTTGACGCGTATCACATGGACACTTGTAAAATCGATGTGTTCAGATCTAGCTCGTTTAGGTCTAAAACAACTTGTTTCGTTGTATTAAGCACGAATACATGCTTTTCGCGCAGTTATAAGAGAAAAAGTTTTGACGCGTATCACATAGACACTTGTAAAACCGATGTGCTCAGATCTAGCTCGTTTCGGTCTAAAACAGCTTGTTTCGTTGTAATAAGCACGAATACAAGCTTTTCGAGCAGTTATGAGAAAAAGTTTTGACGCGTATCACATGGACACTTGTAAAACCGATGTGTTCAGATCTAGCTCGTTTAGGTCTAAAACAGCTTGTTTCGTTGTATTAAGCACGAATACATGCTTTTCGCGCAGTTATAAGAGAAAAAGTTTTGACGCGTATCACATAGACACTTGTAAAACCGATGTGTTCAGATCTAGCTCGTTTTGGTCTAAAACAGCTTGTTTCGTTGTATTGAGCACGAATACATGCTTTTCGCGCAGTTATAAGAGAAAAAGTTTTGACGCCTGTCACAGGGAGACATAAAACCGATATGTTCAGATCTTGCTCGCTTTGGTCTAAAACAGCTTGTTTCGTTGTATTAAGCACGAACACAAGCTTTTCGAGCAGTTATCAGAAGTTTTGACGCGTATCACATGGACACTTGTAAAACCGATGTGTTCAGATCTAGCTCGTTTAGGTCTAAAACAGCTTGTTTCGTTGTATTAAGCACGAATACATGCTTTTCGCGCAGTTATAAGAGAAAAAGTTTTGACGCGTATTACATAGACACTTGTAAAACCGATGTGTTCAGATCTAGCTCGTTTTGGTCTAAAACAGCTTGTTTCGTTGTATTACGCACGAATACAAGCTTTTCGAGCAGTTATGAGAAAAAGTTTTGACGCGTATCACATGGACACTTGTAAAACCGATGTGTTCAGATCTAGCTCGTTTAGGTCTAAAACAGCTTCTTTCGTTGTATTAAGCACGAATACATGCTTTTCGCGCAGTTATAAGAGAAAAAGTTTTTACGCGTATCACATAGACACTTGTAAAACCGATGTGTTCAGATCTAGCTCGTTTTGGTCTAAAACAGCTTGTTTCGTTGTATTACGACGAATACAAGCTTTTCGAGCAGTTATGAGAAAAAGTTTTGACGCGTATCACATGGACACTTGTAAAACCGATGTGTTCAGATCTAGCTCGTTTAGGTCTAAAACAGCTTGTTTCGTTGTATTGAGCACGAATACATGCTTTTCGCGCAGCTATAAGAGAAAAAGTTTTGACGCCTGTCACAGGGAGACGTAAAACCGATATGTTCAGATCTAGCTCGCTTTGGTCTAAAACAGCTTGTTTCGTTGTATTAAGCACGAATACAAGCTTTTCGAGCAGTTATCAGAAGTTTTGACGCGTATCACATGGACACTTGTAAAACCGATGTGTTAGATCTAGCTCGTTTTTGTCTAAAACAGCTTGTTTCGTTGTATTAAGCACGAATACAAGCTTTTCGAGCAGTTATCAGAAGAAGTTTTGACGTGTGTCACATGGACACTTGTAAAACCGATGTGTTCAGATCTACCTCGTATAGGTCTAAAACAGCTTGTTTTGTTGTATTAAGCACCAATACATGCTTTTCGCGCAGTTATAAGAGAAAACGTTTTGACGCGTATCACATAGACGCTTGTAAAACCGATGTGTTCAGATCTAGCTCGTTTTGGTCTAAAACAGCTTGTTTCGTTGTATTACGCACGAATACAAGCTTTTCGAGCAGTTATAAGAGAAAAAGTTTTGACGCGTATCACATGGACACTTGTAAAACCGATGTGTTCAGATCTAGCTCGTTTTGGTGTAAAACAGCTTGTTTCGGTTTATTAAGCACGAATACATGCTTTGGCGCAGTTATAAGAGAAAAACTTTTGACGCGTATCACAAGGGCTTGTAAAACCGATGTGTTCAGATTTAGCTCGTTTTGGTCTAAAACAGCTTGTTTGGTTGTATTAACCACGATGACAAGCTTTTCGCGCAGTTATAAGAGAAAAAGTTTTGACGCGTGTCACATGGACACTTGTAAAACCGATGTGTTCAGATCTAGCTCGTATAGGTCTAAAACAGCTTGTTTCGTTGTGTTTGGCCGATGTAACACTTGCCACATGGCAGACGCAGAGAATAAATCCTTCCTGGCAAGACACCAATTGTTTCGCGTGCCTTATCAAGCAGCTGCGCGGTTCTCTTTCCACTGCATTTACTTTTCTGACCACACTAGACAGTCGCTTAGGCGCCGAGAAGACCACTTCATTGCCAGCATGTTTCCCAATTCTTTTCAAGTTGTGCGAGATTTGGTGCAGATACGGTACCACGGCAATGCTTTTCTTTTCCTCTTGTCTCGCTTCACCTATAATATCAAATCATCAAATCAGATCTAGCTCGTTTTGGTCTAAAATAACTTGCTTCGTTGTAATACGCACGAATACAAGCTTTTCGAGCAGTTATGAGAAAAAGTTTTGACGCGTATCACATGGACACTTGTAAAACCGATGTGTTCAGATCTAGCTCGTTTAGGTCTAAAACAGCTTGTTTCGTTGTATTAAGCACGAATACTTGCTTTTCGCGCAGTTATAAGAGAAAAAGTTATGACGCGTATCACATAGACACTTGTAAAACCGATGTGTTCAGATCTAGCCCGTTTTGGTCTGAAACAGCTTGTTTCGTTGTATTACGCACGAATACAAGCTTTTCGAGCAGTTATGAGAAAAAGTTTTGACGCGTATCACATGGACACTTGTAAAACCGATGTGTTCAGATCTAGCTCGTTTTGGTCTAAAACAGTTTGTTTCGTTGTATTAAGCACGAATGCAAGCTTTTCGAGCAGTTATCAGAAGTTTTGACGCGTATCACATGGACACTTGTAAAACCGATGTGTTCAGATCTAGCTCGTTTAGGTCTAAAACAGCTTGTTTCGTTGTATTAAGCACGAATACATGCTTTTCGCGCAGTTATAAGAGAAAAAGTTTTGACGCGTATTACATAGACACTTGTAAAACCGATGTGTTCAGATCTAGCTCGTTTTGGTCTAAAACAGCTTGTTTCGTTGTATTACGCACGAATACAAGCTTTTCGAGCAGTTATGAGAAAAAGTTTTGACGCGTATCACATGGACACTTGTAAAACCGATGTGTTCAGATCTAGCTCGTTTAGGTCTAAAACAGCTTGTTTCGTTGTATTAAGCACGAATACATGCTTTTCGCGCAGTTATAAGAGAAAAAGTTTTGACGCGTATCACATAGACACTTGTAAAACCGATGTGTTCAGATCTAGCTCGTTTTGGTCTAAAACAGCTTGTTTCGTTGTATTACGACGAATACAAGTTTTTCGAGCAGTTATGAGAAAAAGTTTTGACGCGCATCACATGGACACTTGTAAAACCGATGTGTTCAGATCTAGCTCGTTTAGGTCTAAAACAGCTTGATTCGTTGTATTGAGCACGAATACATGCTTTTCGCGCAGTTATAAGAGAAAGTTTTGACGCCTGTCACAGGGAGACGTAAAATCGATATGTTCAGATCTAGCTCGCTTTGGTCTAAAACAGCTTGTTTCGTTGTATTAAGCACGAATACAAGCTTTTCGAGCAGTTATCAGAAGTTTTGACGCGTATCACATGGACACTTGTAAAACCGATGTGCTCAGATCTAGCTCGTTTAGGTCTAAAACAGCTTGTTTCGTTGTATTAAGCACGAATACATGCTTTTCGCGCAGTTATAAGAGAAAAAGTTTTGACGCGTATTACATAGACACTTGTAAAACCGATGTGTTCAGATCTAGCTCGTTTTGGTCTAAAACAGCTTGTTTCGTTGTATTACGACGAATACAAGCTTTTCGAGCAGTTATGAGAAAAAGTTTTCACGCGTATCACATGGACACTTGTAAAACCGATGTGTTCAGATCTAGCTCGTTTAGGTCTAAAACAGCTTGTTTCGTTGTATTGAGCACGAATACATGCTTTTCGCGCAGTTATAAGAGAAAAAGTTTTGACGCCTGTCACAGGGAGACGTAAAACCGATATGTTCAGATCTAGCTCGCTTTGGTCTAAAACAGCTTGATTCGTTGTATTAAGCACGAATACAAGCTTTTCGAGCAGTTATCAGAAGTTTTGACGCGTATCACATGGACACTTGTAAAACCGATGTGTTCAGATCTAGCTCGTTTAGGTCTAAAACAGCTTGTTTCGTTGTATTAAGCACGAATAAAAGCTTTGGCGCAGTTATAGGAGAAAACCTTTTGACGCGTATTACAAGGGCTTGTAAAACCGATGTGTTCAGATTTAGCTCGTTTTGGTCTAAAACAGCTTGTTTGGTTGTATTAAGCACGAATACAAGCTTTTCGCGCAGTTATAAGAGAAAAAGTTTTGACGCCTGTCACAGGGAGACTTGTAAAACCGATGTGTTCAGATCTAGCTCGTTTTGGTCTAAAACAGCTTGTTTCGTTGTATTAAGCACGAATACAAGCTTTTCGAGCAGT
Source organism: Amblyomma americanum (assembly GCF_052857255.1). NCBI lineage: Eukaryota > Metazoa > Arthropoda > Arachnida > Ixodida > Ixodidae > Amblyomma > Amblyomma americanum. The sequence goes on from NW_027526608.1 coordinate 133,420, forward strand.
TATCAGAAGAAGTTTTGACGCGTATCACATGGACACTTGTAAAACCGATGTGTTCAGATCTAGCTCGTATAGGTCTAAAACAGCTTGTTTCGTTGTATTAAGCACCAATACATGCTTTTCGCGCAGTTATGAGAAAACGTTTTGACGCGTATCCCATAGACACTTGTAAAACCGATGTGTTCAGATCTAGCTCGTTTTGGTCTAAAACAGCTTGTTTCGTTGTAATACACACGAATACAAGCTTTTCGAGCACTTATAAGAGAAAAAGTTTTGACGCGTATCACATGGACACTTGTAAAACCGATGTGTTCAGATCTAGCTCGTTTAGGTCTAAAATAGCTTGTTTCGTTGTATTAAGCACGAATACATGCTTTTCGCGCAGTTATAAGAGAAAAAGTTTTGACGCGTATCACATAGACACTTGTAAAACCGATGTGTTCAGATCTAGCTCGTTTTGGTCTAAAACAGCTTGTTTCGTTGTATTACGCACGAATACAAGCTTTTCGAGTAGTTATGAGAAAAAGTTTTGACGCGTATCACATGGACACTTGTAAAATCGATGTGTTCAGATCTAGCTCGTTTAGGTCTAAAACAGCTTGTTTCGTTGTATTAAGCATGAATGCAAGCTTTTCGAGCAGTTATCAGAAGTTTTGACGCGTATCACATGGACACTTGTAAAACCGATGTGTTCAGATCTAGCTCGTTTAGGTCTAAAACAGCTTGTTTCGTTGTATTAAGCACGAATACATGCTTTTCGCGCAGTTATAAGAGAAAAAGTTTTGACGCGTATCACATAGACACTAGTAAAACCGATGTGTTTAGATCTAGCTCGTTTTGGTCTAAAACAGCTTCTTTCGTTGTATTACGCATGAATACAAGCTTTTCGAGCAGTTATAAGAGAAAAAGTTTTGACGCGTATCACATAGACACTTGTAAAACCGATGTGTTCAGATCTAGCTCGTTTAGGTCTAAAACAGCTTGTTTCGTTGTATTAAGCACGAATACATGCTTTTCGCGCAGTTATAAGAGAAAAAGTTTTGACGCGTATCACATAGACACTTGTAAAACCGACGTGTTCAGATCTAGCTCGTTTTGGTCTAAAACAACTTGCTTCGTTGTAATACGCACGAATACAAGCTTTTCGAGCAGTTATGAGAAAAAGTTTTGACGCGTATCACATGGACACTTGTAAAACCGATGTGTTCAGATCTAGCTCGTTTAGGTCTAAAACAGCTTGTTTCGTTGTATCAAGCACGAATACTTGCTTTTCGCGCAGTTATAAGAGAAAACGTTATGACGCGTATCACATAGACACTTGTAAAACCGATGTGTTCAGATCTAGCTCGTTTTGGTCTAAAACAGCTTGTTTCGTTGTATACGCACGAATACAAGCTTTTTGAGCAGTTATGAGAAAAAGTTTTGACGCGTATCACATGGACACTTGTAAAATCGATGTGTTCAGATCTAGCTCGTTTAGGTCTAAAACAGCTTGTTTCGTTGTATTAAGCACGAATGCAAGCTTTTCGAGCAGTTATCAGAAGTTTTGACGCGTATCACATGGACACGTAAAACCGATGTGTTCAGATCTAGCTCGTTTAGGTCTAAAACAGCTTGTTTCGTTGTATTAAGCACGAATACATGCTTTTCGCGCAGTTATAAGAGAAAAAGTTTTGACGCGTATCACATAGACACTAGTAAAACCGATGTGTTCAGATCTAGCTCGTTTTGGTCTAAAACAGCTTCATTCGTTGTATGACGCACGAATACAAGCTTTTTGAGCAGTTATGAGAAAAAGTTTTGACGCGTATCACATGGACACTTGTAAAATCGATGTGTTCAGATCTAGCTCGTTTAGGTCTAAAACAACTTGTTGCGATGTATTAAGCACGAATACATGCTTTTCGCGCAGTTATAAGAGAAAAAGTTTTGACGCGTATCACATAGACACTTGTAAAACCGATGTGTTCAGATCTAGCTCGTTTTGGTCTAAAACAGCTTGTTTCGTTGTATTGAGCACGAATACATGCTTTTCGCGCAGTTATAAGAGAAAAAGTTTTGACGCCTGTCACAGGGAGACATAAAACCGATATGTTCAGATCTAATTCGCTTTGGTCTAAAACAGCTTGTTTCGTTGTATTAAGCACGAACACAAGCTTTTCGAGCAGTTATCAGAAGTTTTGACGCGTATCACATGGACACTTGTAAAACCGATTTGTTCAGATCTAGCTCGTTTAGGTCTAAAACAGCTTGTTTCGTTGTATTAAGCACGAATACATGCTTTTCGCGCAGTTATAAGAGAAAAAGTTTTGACGCGTATTACATAGACACTTGTAAAACCGATGTGTTCAGATCTAGCTCGTTTTGGTCTAAAACAGCTTGTTTCGTTGTATTACGCACGAATACAAGCTTTTCGAGCAGTTATGAGAAAAAGTTTTGACGCGTATTACATAGACACTTGTAAAACCGATGTGTTCAGATCTAGCTCGTTTAGGTCTAAAACAGCTTGTTTCGTTGTATTAAGCGCGAATACATGCTTTTCGCGCAGTTATAAGAGAAAAAGTTTTGACGCGTATCACATAACACTTGTAAAACCGATGTGTTCAGATCTAGCTCGTTTTGGTCTAAAACAGCTTGTTTCGTTGTATTAAGCACGAATACAAGCTTTGGCGCAGTTATAAGAGAAAAACTTTTGACGCGTATCACAAGGGCTTGTAAAACCGATGTGTTCAGATTTAGCTCGTTTTGGTCTAAAACAGCTTGTTTGGTTGTATTAAGCACGAATACAAGCTTTTCGCGCAGTTATAAGAGAAAAAGTTTTGACGCCTGTCACAGGGAGACTTGTAAAACCGATGTGTTCAAATCTAGCTCGTTTTGGTCTAAAACAGCTTGTTTCGTTGTATTAAGAACGAATACAAGCTTTTCGAGCAGTTATCAGAAGTATTGACGCGTGTCACATGGACACTTGTAAAACCGATGTGTTCAGATCTAGCTCGTATAGGTCTAAAACAGCTTGTTTCGTTGTATTAAGCACCAATACATGCTTTTCGCGCAGTTATAAGAGAAAACGTTTTGACGCGTATCACATAGACACTTGTAAAACCGATGTGTTCAGATCTAGCTCGTTTAGGTCTAAAACAGCTTGTTTCGTTGTATTAAGCACGAATACATGCTTTTCGCGCAGTTATAAGAGAAAAAGTTTTGACGCGTATCACATAGACACTTGTAAAACCGATGTGTTCAGATCTTGCTCGTTTTGGTCTAAAACAGCTTGTTTCGTTGTATTACGACGAATACAAGCTTTTCGAGCAGTTATGAGAAAAAGTTTTGACGCGTATCACATGGACACTTGTAAAACCGATGTGTTCAGATCTAGCTCGTTTAAGTCTAAAACAGCTTGTTTCGTTGTCTTGAGCACGAATACATGCTTTTCGCGCAGTTATAAGAGAAAAAGTTTTGACGCGTATTACATAGACACTTGTAAAACCGATGTGTTCAGATCTAGCTCGTTTTGGTCTAAAACAGCTTGTTTCGTTGTATTAAGCACGAATACAAGCTTTGGCGCAGTTATAAGAGAAAAACTTTTGACGCGTATCACAAGGGCTTGTAAAACCGATGTGTTCAGATTCAGCTCGTTTTGGTCTAAAACAGCTTGTATGGTTGTATTAGGCACGAATACAAGCTTTTCGCGCAGTTATAAGAGAAAAAGTTTTGACGCCTGTCACAGGGAGACTTGTAAAACCGATGTGTTCAGATCTAGCTCGTTTTGGTCTAAAACAGCTTGTTTCGTTGTATTAAGCACGAATACAAGCTTTTCGAGCAGTTATCAGAAGAAGTTTTGACGCGTGTCACATGGACACTTGTAAAACCGATGTGTTCAGATCTAGCTCGTATAGTTCTAAAACAGCTTGTTTCGTTGTATTAAGCACCAATACATCCTTTTCGCGCAGTTATAAGAGAAAACGTTTTGACGCGTATCACATAGACACTTGTAAAACCGATGTGTTCAGATCTAGCTCGTTTTGGTCTAAAACAGCTTGTTTCGTTGTATTACGCACGAATACAAGCTTTTCGAGCAGTTATAAGAGAAAAAGTTTTGACGCGTATCACATGGACACTTGTAAAACCGATGTGTTCAGATCTAGCTCGTTTTGGTGTAAAACAGCTTGTTTCGGTTTATTAAGCACGAATACATGCTTTGGCGCAGTTATAAGAGAAAAAGTTTTGACGCGTATCACATAGACACTTGTAAAAACGATGTGTTCAGATTTAGCTCGTTTAGGTCTAAAACAGCTTGTTTGGTTGTATTAAGCACGATGACAAGCTTTTCGCGCAGTTATAAGAGAAAAAGTTTTGACGCGTGTCACATGGACACTTGTAAAACCGATGTGTTCAGATCTAGCTCGTATAGGTCTAAAACAGCTTGTTTCGTTGTGTTTGGCCGATGTAACACTTGCCACATGACAGACGCAGAGAATAAACAACTCCTTCCTGGCAAGACACGAATTGTTTCGCGTGCCTTATCAAGCAGCTGCGCGGTTCTCTTTCCACTGCATTTACTTTTCTGACCACACTAGACAGTCGCTTAGGCGCCGAGAAGACCACTTCATTGCCAGCATGTTTCCCAATTCTTTTCAAGTTGTGCGAGATTTGGTGCAGATACGGTACCACGGCAATGCTTTTCTTTTCCTCTTGTCTCGCTTCACCTATCCTATCAAATCATCAAATCAGATCTAGCTCGTTTTGGTCTAAAACAACTTGCTTCGTTGTAATACGCACGAATACAAGCTTTTCGAGCAGTTATGAGAAAAAGTTTTGACGCGTATCACATGGACACTTGTAAAACCGATGTGTTCAGATCTAGCTCGTTTAGGTCTAAAACAGCTTGTTTCGTTGTATTAAGCACGAATACTTGCTTTTCGCGCAGTTATAAGAGAAAAAGTTATGACGCGTATCACATAGACACTTGTAAAACCGATGTGTTCAGATCTAGCTCGTTTTGGTCTGAAACAGCTTGTTTCGTTGTATTACGCACGAATACAAGCTTTTCGAGCAGTTATGAGAAAAAGTTTTGACGCGTATCACATGGACACTTGTAAAACCGATGTGTTCAGATCTAGCTCGTTTAGGTCTAAAACAGCTTATTTCGTTGTATTAAGCACGAATACATGCTTTTCGCGCAGTCATAAGAGAAAAAGTTTTGACGCGTATCACATAGACACTTGTAAAACCGATGTGTTCAGATCTAGCTCGTTTTGGTCTAAAACAGCTTGTTTCGTTGTATTACGCACGAATACAAGCTTTTTGAGCAGTTATGAGAAAAAGTTTTGACGCGTATCACATGGACACTTGTAAAATCGATGTGTTCAGATCTAGCTCGTTTAGGTCTAAAACAACTTGTTTCGTTGTATTAAGCACGAATACATGCTTTTCGCGCAGTTATAAGAGAAAAAGTTTTGACGCGTATCACATAGACACTTGTAAAACCGATGTGCTCAGATCTAGCTCGTTTCGGTCTAAAACAGCTTGTTTCGTTGTAATAAGCACGAATACAAGCTTTTCGAGCAGTTATGAGAAAAAGTTTTGACGCGTATCACATGGACACTTGTAAAACCGATGTGTTCAGATCTAGCTCGTTTAGGTCTAAAACAGCTTGTTTCGTTGTATTAAGCACGAATACATGCTTTTCGCGCAGTTATAAGAGAAAAAGTTTTGACGCGTATCACATAGACACTTGTAAAACCGATGTGTTCAGATCTAGCTCGTTTTGGTCTAAAACAGCTTGTTTCGTTGTATTGAGCACGAATACATGCTTTTCGCGCAGTTATAAGAGAAAAAGTTTTGACGCCTGTCACAGGGAGACATAAAACCGATATGTTCAGATCTTGCTCGCTTTGGTCTAAAACAGCTTGTTTCGTTGTATTAAGCACGAACACAAGCTTTTCGAGCAGTTATCAGAAGTTTTGACGCGTATCACATGGACACTTGTAAAACCGATGTGTTCAGATCTAGCTCGTTTAGGTCTAAAACAGCTTGTTTCGTTGTATTAAGCACGAATACATGCTTTTCGCGCAGTTATAAGAGAAAAAGTTTTGACGCGTATTACATAGACACTTGTAAAACCGATGTGTTCAGATCTAGCTCGTTTTGGTCTAAAACAGCTTGTTTCGTTGTATTACGCACGAATACAAGCTTTTCGAGCAGTTATGAGAAAAAGTTTTGACGCGTATCACATGGACACTTGTAAAACCGATGTGTTCAGATCTAGCTCGTTTAGGTCTAAAACAGCTTCTTTCGTTGTATTAAGCACGAATACATGCTTTTCGCGCAGTTATAAGAGAAAAAGTTTTTACGCGTATCACATAGACACTTGTAAAACCGATGTGTTCAGATCTAGCTCGTTTTGGTCTAAAACAGCTTGTTTCGTTGTATTACGACGAATACAAGCTTTTCGAGCAGTTATGAGAAAAAGTTTTGACGCGTATCACATGGACACTTGTAAAACCGATGTGTTCAGATCTAGCTCGTTTAGGTCTAAAACAGCTTGTTTCGTTGTATTGAGCACGAATACATGCTTTTCGCGCAGCTATAAGAGAAAAAGTTTTGACGCCTGTCACAGGGAGACGTAAAACCGATATGTTCAGATCTAGCTCGCTTTGGTCTAAAACAGCTTGTTTCGTTGTATTAAGCACGAATACAAGCTTTTCGAGCAGTTATCAGAAGTTTTGACGCGTATCACATGGACACTTGTAAAACCGATGTGTTAGATCTAGCTCGTTTTTGTCTAAAACAGCTTGTTTCGTTGTATTAAGCACGAATACAAGCTTTTCGAGCAGTTATCAGAAGAAGTTTTGACGTGTGTCACATGGACACTTGTAAAACCGATGTGTTCAGATCTACCTCGTATAGGTCTAAAACAGCTTGTTTTGTTGTATTAAGCACCAATACATGCTTTTCGCGCAGTTATAAGAGAAAACGTTTTGACGCGTATCACATAGACGCTTGTAAAACCGATGTGTTCAGATCTAGCTCGTTTTGGTCTAAAACAGCTTGTTTCGTTGTATTACGCACGAATACAAGCTTTTCGAGCAGTTATAAGAGAAAAAGTTTTGACGCGTATCACATGGACACTTGTAAAACCGATGTGTTCAGATCTAGCTCGTTTTGGTGTAAAACAGCTTGTTTCGGTTTATTAAGCACGAATACATGCTTTGGCGCAGTTATAAGAGAAAAACTTTTGACGCGTATCACAAGGGCTTGTAAAACCGATGTGTTCAGATTTAGCTCGTTTTGGTCTAAAACAGCTTGTTTGGTTGTATTAACCACGATGACAAGCTTTTCGCGCAGTTATAAGAGAAAAAGTTTTGACGCGTGTCACATGGACACTTGTAAAACCGATGTGTTCAGATCTAGCTCGTATAGGTCTAAAACAGCTTGTTTCGTTGTGTTTGGCCGATGTAACACTTGCCACATGGCAGACGCAGAGAATAAATCCTTCCTGGCAAGACACCAATTGTTTCGCGTGCCTTATCAAGCAGCTGCGCGGTTCTCTTTCCACTGCATTTACTTTTCTGACCACACTAGACAGTCGCTTAGGCGCCGAGAAGACCACTTCATTGCCAGCATGTTTCCCAATTCTTTTCAAGTTGTGCGAGATTTGGTGCAGATACGGTACCACGGCAATGCTTTTCTTTTCCTCTTGTCTCGCTTCACCTATAATATCAAATCATCAAATCAGATCTAGCTCGTTTTGGTCTAAAATAACTTGCTTCGTTGTAATACGCACGAATACAAGCTTTTCGAGCAGTTATGAGAAAAAGTTTTGACGCGTATCACATGGACACTTGTAAAACCGATGTGTTCAGATCTAGCTCGTTTAGGTCTAAAACAGCTTGTTTCGTTGTATTAAGCACGAATACTTGCTTTTCGCGCAGTTATAAGAGAAAAAGTTATGACGCGTATCACATAGACACTTGTAAAACCGATGTGTTCAGATCTAGCCCGTTTTGGTCTGAAACAGCTTGTTTCGTTGTATTACGCACGAATACAAGCTTTTCGAGCAGTTATGAGAAAAAGTTTTGACGCGTATCACATGGACACTTGTAAAACCGATGTGTTCAGATCTAGCTCGTTTTGGTCTAAAACAGTTTGTTTCGTTGTATTAAGCACGAATGCAAGCTTTTCGAGCAGTTATCAGAAGTTTTGACGCGTATCACATGGACACTTGTAAAACCGATGTGTTCAGATCTAGCTCGTTTAGGTCTAAAACAGCTTGTTTCGTTGTATTAAGCACGAATACATGCTTTTCGCGCAGTTATAAGAGAAAAAGTTTTGACGCGTATTACATAGACACTTGTAAAACCGATGTGTTCAGATCTAGCTCGTTTTGGTCTAAAACAGCTTGTTTCGTTGTATTACGCACGAATACAAGCTTTTCGAGCAGTTATGAGAAAAAGTTTTGACGCGTATCACATGGACACTTGTAAAACCGATGTGTTCAGATCTAGCTCGTTTAGGTCTAAAACAGCTTGTTTCGTTGTATTAAGCACGAATACATGCTTTTCGCGCAGTTATAAGAGAAAAAGTTTTGACGCGTATCACATAGACACTTGTAAAACCGATGTGTTCAGATCTAGCTCGTTTTGGTCTAAAACAGCTTGTTTCGTTGTATTACGACGAATACAAGTTTTTCGAGCAGTTATGAGAAAAAGTTTTGACGCGCATCACATGGACACTTGTAAAACCGATGTGTTCAGATCTAGCTCGTTTAGGTCTAAAACAGCTTGATTCGTTGTATTGAGCACGAATACATGCTTTTCGCGCAGTTATAAGAGAAAGTTTTGACGCCTGTCACAGGGAGACGTAAAATCGATATGTTCAGATCTAGCTCGCTTTGGTCTAAAACAGCTTGTTTCGTTGTATTAAGCACGAATACAAGCTTTTCGAGCAGTTATCAGAAGTTTTGACGCGTATCACATGGACACTTGTAAAACCGATGTGCTCAGATCTAGCTCGTTTAGGTCTAAAACAGCTTGTTTCGTTGTATTAAGCACGAATACATGCTTTTCGCGCAGTTATAAGAGAAAAAGTTTTGACGCGTATTACATAGACACTTGTAAAACCGATGTGTTCAGATCTAGCTCGTTTTGGTCTAAAACAGCTTGTTTCGTTGTATTACGACGAATACAAGCTTTTCGAGCAGTTATGAGAAAAAGTTTTCACGCGTATCACATGGACACTTGTAAAACCGATGTGTTCAGATCTAGCTCGTTTAGGTCTAAAACAGCTTGTTTCGTTGTATTGAGCACGAATACATGCTTTTCGCGCAGTTATAAGAGAAAAAGTTTTGACGCCTGTCACAGGGAGACGTAAAACCGATATGTTCAGATCTAGCTCGCTTTGGTCTAAAACAGCTTGATTCGTTGTATTAAGCACGAATACAAGCTTTTCGAGCAGTTATCAGAAGTTTTGACGCGTATCACATGGACACTTGTAAAACCGATGTGTTCAGATCTAGCTCGTTTAGGTCTAAAACAGCTTGTTTCGTTGTATTAAGCACGAATAAAAGCTTTGGCGCAGTTATAGGAGAAAACCTTTTGACGCGTATTACAAGGGCTTGTAAAACCGATGTGTTCAGATTTAGCTCGTTTTGGTCTAAAACAGCTTGTTTGGTTGTATTAAGCACGAATACAAGCTTTTCGCGCAGTTATAAGAGAAAAAGTTTTGACGCCTGTCACAGGGAGACTTGTAAAACCGATGTGTTCAGATCTAGCTCGTTTTGGTCTAAAACAGCTTGTTTCGTTGTATTAAGCACGAATACAAGCTTTTCGAGCAGTTATCAGAAGAAGTTTTGACGCGTATCACATGGACACTTGTAAAACCGATGTGTTCAGATCTAGCTCGTATAGGTCTAAAACAGCTTGTTTCGTTGTATTAAGCACCAATACATGCTTTTCGCGCAGTTATGAGAAAACGTTTTGACGCGTATCCCATAGACACTTGTAAAACCGATGTGTTCAGATCTAGCTCGTTTTGGTCTAAAACAGCTTGTTTCGTTGTAATACACACGAATACAAGCTTTTCGAGCACTTATAAGAGAAAAAGTTTTGACGCGTATCACATGGACACTTGTAAAACCGATGTGTTCAGATCTAGCTCGTTTAGGTCTAAAATAGCTTGTTTCGTTGTATTAAGCACGAATACATGCTTTTCGCGCAGTTATAAGAGAAAAAGTTTTGACGCGTATCACATAGACACTTGTAAAACCGATGTGTTCAGATCTAGCTCGTTTTGGTCTAAAACAGCTTGTTTCGTTGTATTACGCACGAATACAAGCTTTTCGAGTAGTTATGAGAAAAAGTTTTGACGCGTATCACATGGACACTTGTAAAATCGATGTGTTCAGATCTAGCTCGTTTAGGTCTAAAACAGCTTGTTTCGTTGTATTAAGCATGAATGCAAGCTTTTCGAGCAGTTATCAGAAGTTTTGACGCGTATCACATGGACACTTGTAAAACCGATGTGTTCAGATCTAGCTCGTTTAGGTCTAAAACAGCTTGTTTCGTTGTATTAAGCACGAATACATGCTTTTCGCGCAGTTATAAGAGAAAAAGTTTTGACGCGTATCACATAGACACTAGTAAAACCGATGTGTTTAGATCTAGCTCGTTTTGGTCTAAAACAGCTTCTTTCGTTGTATTACGCATGAATACAAGCTTTTCGAGCAGTTATAAGAGAAAAAGTTTTGACGCGTATCACATAGACACTTGTAAAACCGATGTGTTCAGATCTAGCTCGTTTAGGTCTAAAACAGCTTGTTTCGTTGTATTAAGCACGAATACATGCTTTTCGCGCAGTTATAAGAGAAAAAGTTTTGACGCGTATCACATAGACACTTGTAAAACCGACGTGTTCAGATCTAGCTCGTTTTGGTCTAAAACAACTTGCTTCGTTGTAATACGCACGAATACAAGCTTTTCGAGCAGTTATGAGAAAAAGTTTTGACGCGTATCACATGGACACTTGTAAAACCGATGTGTTCAGATCTAGCTCGTTTAGGTCTAAAACAGCTTGTTTCGTTGTATCAAGCACGAATACTTGCTTTTCGCGCAGTTATAAGAGAAAACGTTATGACGCGTATCACATAGACACTTGTAAAACCGATGTGTTCAGATCTAGCTCGTTTTGGTCTAAAACAGCTTGTTTCGTTGTATACGCACGAATACAAGCTTTTTGAGCAGTTATGAGAAAAAGTTTTGACGCGTATCACATGGACACTTGTAAAATCGATGTGTTCAGATCTAGCTCGTTTAGGTCTAAAACAGCTTGTTTCGTTGTATTAAGCACGAATGCAAGCTTTTCGAGCAGTTATCAGAAGTTTTGACGCGTATCACATGGACACGTAAAACCGATGTGTTCAGATCTAGCTCGTTTAGGTCTAAAACAGCTTGTTTCGTTGTATTAAGCACGAATACATGCTTTTCGCGCAGTTATAAGAGAAAAAGTTTTGACGCGTATCACATAGACACTAGTAAAACCGATGTGTTCAGATCTAGCTCGTTTTGGTCTAAAACAGCTTCATTCGTTGTATGACGCACGAATACAAGCTTTTTGAGCAGTTATGAGAAAAAGTTTTGACGCGTATCACATGGACACTTGTAAAATCGATGTGTTCAGATCTAGCTCGTTTAGGTCTAAAACAACTTGTTGCGATGTATTAAGCACGAATACATGCTTTTCGCGCAGTTATAAGAGAAAAAGTTTTGACGCGTATCACATAGACACTTGTAAAACCGATGTGTTCAGATCTAGCTCGTTTTGGTCTAAAACAGCTTGTTTCGTTGTATTGAGCACGAATACATGCTTTTCGCGCAGTTATAAGAGAAAAAGTTTTGACGCCTGTCACAGGGAGACATAAAACCGATATGTTCAGATCTAATTCGCTTTGGTCTAAAACAGCTTGTTTCGTTGTATTAAGCACGAACACAAGCTTTTCGAGCAGTTATCAGAAGTTTTGACGCGTATCACATGGACACTTGTAAAACCGATTTGTTCAGATCTAGCTCGTTTAGGTCTAAAACAGCTTGTTTCGTTGTATTAAGCACGAATACATGCTTTTCGCGCAGTTATAAGAGAAAAAGTTTTGACGCGTATTACATAGACACTTGTAAAACCGATGTGTTCAGATCTAGCTCGTTTTGGTCTAAAACAGCTTGTTTCGTTGTATTACGCACGAATACAAGCTTTTCGAGCAGTTATGAGAAAAAGTTTTGACGCGTATTACATAGACACTTGTAAAACCGATGTGTTCAGATCTAGCTCGTTTAGGTCTAAAACAGCTTGTTTCGTTGTATTAAGCGCGAATACATGCTTTTCGCGCAGTTATAAGAGAAAAAGTTTTGACGCGTATCACATAACACTTGTAAAACCGATGTGTTCAGATCTAGCTCGTTTTGGTCTAAAACAGCTTGTTTCGTTGTATTAGGCACGAATACAAGCTTTGGCGCAGTTATAAGAGAAAAACTTTTGACGCGTATCACAAGGGCTTGTAAAACCGATGTGTTCAGATTTAGCTCGTTTTGGTCTAAAACAGCTTGTTTGGTTGTATTAAGCACGAATACAAGCTTTTCGCGCAGTTATAAGAGAAAAAGTTTTGACGCCTGTCACAGGGAGACTTGTAAAACCGATGTGTTCAAATCTAGCTCGTTTTGGTCTAAAACAGCTTGTTTCGTTGTATTAAGAACGAATACAAGCTTTTCGAGCAGTTATCAGAAGTATTGACGCGTGTCACATGGACACTTGTAAAACCGATGTGTTCAGATCTAGCTCGTATAGGTCTAAAACAGCTTGTTTCGTTGTATTAAGCACCAATACATGCTTTTCGCGCAGTTATAAGAGAAAACGTTTTGACGCGTATCACATAGACACTTGTAAAACCGATGTGTTCAGATCTAGCTCGTTTAGGTCTAAAACAGCTTGTTTCGTTGTATTAAGCACGAATACATGCTTTTCGCGCAGTTATAAGAGAAAAAGTTTTGACGCGTATCACATAGACACTTGTAAAACCGATGTGTTCAGATCTTGCTCGTTTTGGTCTAAAACAGCTTGTTTCGTTGTATTACGACGAATACAAGCTTTTCGAGCAGTTATGAGAAAAAGTTTTGACGCGTATCACATGGACACTTGTAAAACCGATGTGTTCAGATCTAGCTCGTTTAAGTCTAAAACAGCTTGTTTCGTTGTCTTGAGCACGAATACATGCTTTTCGCGCAGTTATAAGAGAAAAAGTTTTGACGCGTATTACATAGACACTTGTAAAACCGATGTGTTCAGATCTAGCTCGTTTTGGTCTAAAACAGCTTGTTTCGTTGTATTAAGCACGAATACAAGCTTTGGCGCAGTTATAAGAGAAAAACTTTTGACGCGTATCACAAGGGCTTGTAAAACCGATGTGTTCAGATTCAGCTCGTTTTGGTCTAAAACAGCTTGTATGGTTGTATTAGGCACGAATACAAGCTTTTCGCGCAGTTATAAGAGAAAAAGTTTTGACGCCTGTCACAGGGAGACTTGTAAAACCGATGTGTTCAGATCTAGCTCGTTTTGGTCTAAAACAGCTTGTTTCGTTGTATTAAGCACGAATACAAGCTTTTCGAGCAGTTATCAGAAGAAGTTTTGACGCGTGTCACATGGACACTTGTAAAACCGATGTGTTCAGATCTAGCTCGTATAGTTCTAAAACAGCTTGTTTCGTTGTATTAAGCACCAATACATCCTTTTCGCGCAGTTATAAGAGAAAACGTTTTGACGCGTATCACATAGACACTTGTAAAACCGATGTGTTCAGATCTAGCTCGTTTTGGTCTAAAACAGCTTGTTTCGTTGTATTACGCACGAATACAAGCTTTTCGAGCAGTTATAAGAGAAAAAGTTTTGACGCGTATCACATGGACACTTGTAAAACCGATGTGTTCAGATCTAGCTCGTTTTGGTGTAAAACAGCTTGTTTCGGTTTATTAAGCACGAATACATGCTTTGGCGCAGTTATAAGAGAAAAAGTTTTGACGCGTATCACATAGACACTTGTAAAAACGATGTGTTCAGATTTAGCTCGTTTAGGTCTAAAACAGCTTGTTTGGTTGTATTAAGCACGATGACAAGCTTTTCGCGCAGTTATAAGAGAAAAAGTTTTGACGCGTGTCACATGGACACTTGTAAAACCGATGTGTTCAGATCTAGCTCGTATAGGTCTAAAACAGCTTGTTTCGTTGTGTTTGGCCGATGTAACACTTGCCACATGACAGACGCAGAGAATAAACAACTCCTTCCTGGCAAGACACGAATTGTTTCGCGTGCCTTATCAAGCAGCTGCGCGGTTCTCTTTCCACTGCATTTACTTTTCTGACCACACTAGACAGTCGCTTAGGCGCCGAGAAGACCACTTCATTGCCAGCATGTTTCCCAATTCTTTTCAAGTTGTGCGAGATTTGGTGCAGATACGGTACCACGGCAATGCTTTTCTTTTCCTCTTGTCTCGCTTCACCTATCCTATCAAATCATCAAATCAGATCTAGCTCGTTTTGGTCTAAAACAACTTGCTTCGTTGTAATACGCACGAATACAAGCTTTTCGAGCAGTTATGAGAAAAAGTTTTGACGCGTATCACATGGACACTTGTAAAACCGATGTGTTCAGATCTAGCTCGTTTAGGTCTAAAACAGCTTGTTTCGTTGTATTAAGCACGAATACTTGCTTTTCGCGCAGTTATAAGAGAAAAAGTTATGACGCGTATCACATAGACACTTGTAAAACCGATGTGTTCAGATCTAGCTCGTTTTGGTCTGAAACAGCTTGTTTCGTTGTATTACGCACGAATACAAGCTTTTCGAGCAGTTATGAGAAAAAGTTTTGACGCGTATCACATGGACACTTGTAAAACCGATGTGTTCAGATCTAGCTCGTTTAGGTCTAAAACAGCTTATTTCGTTGTATTAAGCACGAATACATGCTTTTCGCGCAGTCATAAGAGAAAAAGTTTTGACGCGTATCACATAGACACTTGTAAAACCGATGTGTTCAGATCTAGCTCGTTTTGGTCTAAAACAGCTTGTTTCGTTGTATTACGCACGAATACAAGCTTTTTGAGCAGTTATGAGAAAAAGTTTTGACGCGTATCACATGGACACTTGTAAAATCGATGTGTTCAGATCTAGCTCGTTTAGGTCTAAAACAACTTGTTTCGTTGTATTAAGCACGAATACATGCTTTTCGCGCAGTTATAAGAGAAAAAGTTTTGACGCGTATCACATAGACACTTGTAAAACCGATGTGCTCAGATCTAGCTCGTTTCGGTCTAAAACAGCTTGTTTCGTTGTAATAAGCACGAATACAAGCTTTTCGAGCAGTTATGAGAAAAAGTTTTGACGCGTATCACATGGACACTTGTAAAACCGATGTGTTCAGATCTAGCTCGTTTAGGTCTAAAACAGCTTGTTTCGTTGTATTAAGCACGAATACATGCTTTTCGCGCAGTTATAAGAGAAAAAGTTTTGACGCGTATCACATAGACACTTGTAAAACCGATGTGTTCAGATCTAGCTCGTTTTGGTCTAAAACAGCTTGTTTCGTTGTATTGAGCACGAATACATGCTTTTCGCGCAGTTATAAGAGAAAAAGTTTTGACGCCTGTCACAGGGAGACATAAAACCGATATGTTCAGATCTTGCTCGCTTTGGTCTAAAACAGCTTGTTTCGTTGTATTAAGCACGATCACAAGCTTTTGGAGCAGTTATCAGAAGTTTTGACGCGTATCACATGGACACTTGTAAAACCGATGTGTTCAGATCTAGCTCGTTTAGGTCTAAAACAGCTTGTTTCGTTGTATTAAGCACGAATACATGCTTTTCGCGCAGTTATAAGAGAAAAAGTTTTGACGCGTATTACATAGACACTTGTAAAACCGATGTGTTCAGATCTAGCTCGTTTTGGTCTAAAACAGCTTGTTTCGTTGTATTACGCACGAATACAAGCTTTTCGAGCAGTTATGAGAAAAAGTTTTGACGCGTATCACATGGACACTTGTAAAACCGATGTGTTCAGATCTAGCTCGTTTAGGTCTAAAACAGCTTCTTTCGTTGTATTAAGCACGAATACATGCTTTTCGCGCAGTTATAAGAGAAAAAGTTTTGACGCGTATCACATAGACACTTGTAAAACCGATGTGTTCAGATCTAGCTCGTTTTGGTCTAAAACAGCTTGTTTCGTTGTATTACGACGAATACAAGCTTTTCGAGCAGTTATGAGAAAAAGTTTTGACGCGTATCACATGGACACTTGTAAAACCGATGTGTTCAGATCTAGCTCGTTTAGGTCTAAAAACAGCTTGTTTCGTTGTATTGAGCACGAATACATGCTTTTCGCGCAGCTATAAGAGAAAAAGTTTTGACGCCTGTCACAGGGAGACGTAAAACCGATATGTTCAGATCTAGCTCGCTTTGGTCTAAACAGCTTGTTTCGTTGTATTAAGCACGAATACAAGCTTTGGCGCAGTTATAAGAGAAAAACTTTTGACGCGTATCACAAGGGCTTGTAAAACCGATGTGTTCAGATTCAGCTCGTTTTGGTCTAAAACAGCTTGTATGGTTGTATTAGGCACGAATACAAGCTTTTCGCGCAGTTATAAGAGAAAAAGTTTTGACGCGTATCACATGGACACTTGTAAAACCGATGTGTTAGATCTAGCTCGTTTTTGTCTAAAACAGCTTGTTTCGTTGTATTAAGCACGAATACAAGCTTTTCGAGCAGTTATCAGAAGTTTTGACGTGTGTCACATGGACACTTGTAAAACCGATGTGTTCAGATCTACCTCGTATAGGTCTAAAACAGCTTGTTTTGTTGTATTAAGCACCAATACATGCTTTTCGCGCAGTTATAAGAGAAAACGTTTTGACGCGTATCACATAGACGCTTGTAAAACCGATCTGTTCAGATCTAGCTCGTTTTGGTCTAAAACAGCTTGTTTCGTTGTATTACGCACGAATACAAGCTTTTCGAGCAGTTATAAGAGAAAAAGTTTTGACGCGTATCACATGGACACTTGTAAAACCGATGTGTTCAGATCTAGCTCGTTTTGGTGTAAAACAGCTTGTTTCGGTTTATTAAGCACGAATACATGCTTTGGCGCAGTTATAAGAGAAAAACTTTTGACGCGTATCACAAGGGCTTGTAAAACCGATGTGTTCAGATTTAGCTCGTTTTGGTCTAAAACAGCTTATTTCGTTGTATTAAGCACGAATACATGCTTTTCGCGCAGTCATAAGAGAAAAAGTTTTGACGCGTATCACATAGACACTTGTAAAACCGATGTGTTCAGATCTAGCTCGTTTTGGTCTAAAACAGCTTGTTTCGTTGTATTACGCACGAATACAAGCTTTTTGAGCAGTTATGAGAAAAAGTTTTGACGCGTATCACATGGACACTTGTAAAATCGATGTGTTCAGATCTAGCTCGTTTAGGTCTAAAACAACTTGTTTCGTTGTATTAAGCACGAATACATGCTTTTCGCGCAGTTATAAGAGAAAAAGTTTTGACGCGTATCACATAGACACTTGTAAAACCGATGTGCTCAGATCTAGCTCGTTTCGGTCTAAAACAGCTTGTTTCGTTGTAATAAGCACGAATACAAGCTTTTCGAGCAGTTATGAGAAAAAGTTTTGACGCGTATCACATGGACACTTGTAAAACCGATGTGTTCAGATCTAGCTCGTTTAGGTCTAAAACAGCTTGTTTCGTTGTATTAAGCACGAATACATGCTTTTCGCGCAGTTATAAGAGAAAAAGTTTTGACGCGTATCACATAGACACTTGTAAAACCGATGTGTTCAGATCTAGCTCGTTTTGGTCTAAAACAGCTTGTTTCGTTGTATTGAGCACGAATACATGCTTTTCGCGCAGTTATAAGAGAAAAAGTTTTGACGCCTGTCACAGGGAGACATAAAACCGATATGTTCAGATCTTGCTCGCTTTGGTCTAAAACAGCTTGTTTCGTTGTATTAAGCACGAACACAAGCTTTTGGAGCAGTTATCAGAAGTTTTGACGCGTATCACATGGACACTTGTAAAACCGATGTGTTCAGATCTAGCTCGTTTAGGTCTAAAACAGCTTGTTTCGTTGTATTAAGCACGAATACATGCTTTTCGCGCAGTTATAAGAGAAAAAGTTTTGACGCGTATTACATAGACACTTGTAAAACCGATGTGTTCAGATCTAGCTCGTTTTGGTCTAAAACAGCTTGTTTCGTTGTATTACGCACGAATACAAGCTTTTCGAGCAGTTATGAGAAAAAGTTTTGACGCGTATCACATGGACACTTGTAAAACCGATGTGTTCAGATCTAGCTCGTTTAGGTCTAAAACAGCTTCTTTCGTTGTATTAAGCACGAATACATGCTTTTCGCGCAGTTATAAGAGAAAAAGTTTTGACGCGTATCACATAGACACTTGTAAAACCGATGTGTTCAGATCTAGCTCGTTTTGGTCTAAACAGCTTGTTTCGTTGTATTACGACGAATACAAGCTTTTCGAGCAGTTATGAGAAAAAGTTTTGACGCGTATCACATGGACACTTGTAAAACCGATGTGTTCAGATCTAGCTCGTTTAGGTCTAAAACAGCTTGTTTCGTTGTATTGAGCACGAATACATGCTTTTCGCGCAGCTATAAGAGAAAAAGTTTTGACGCCTGTCACAGGGAGACGTAAAACCGATATGTTCAGATCTAGCTCGCTTTGGTCTAAAACAGCTTGTTTCGTTGTATTAAGCACGAATACAAGCTTTGGCGCAGTTATAAGAGAAAAACTTTTGACGCGTATCACAAGGGCTTGTAAAACCGATGTGTTCAGATTCAGCTCGTTTTGGTCTAAAACAGCTTGTATGGTTGTATTAGGCACGAATACAAGCTTTTCGCGCAGTTATAAGAGAAAAAGTTTTGACGCGTATCACATGGACACTTGTAAAACCGATGTGTTAGATCTAGCTCGTTTTTGTCTAAAACAGCTTGTTTCGTTGTATTAAGCACGAATACAAGCTTTTCGAGCAGTTATCAGAAGAAGTTTTGACGTGTGTCACATGGACACTTGTAAAACCGACGTGTTCAGATCTACCTCGTATAGGTCTAAAACAGCTTGTTTTGTTGTATTAAGCACCAATACATGCTTTTCGCGCAGTTATAAGAGAAAACGTTTTGACGCGTATCACATAGACGCTTGTAAAACCGATCTGTTCAGATCTAGCTCGTTTTGGTCTAAAACAGCTTGTTTCGTTGTATTACGCACGAATACAAGCTTTTCGAGCAGTTATAAGAGAAAAAGTTTTGACGCGTATCACATGGACACTTGTAAAACCGATGTGTTCAGATCTAGCTCGTTTTGGTGTAAAACAGCTTGTTTCGGTTTATTAAGCACGAATACATGCTTTGGCGCAGTTATAAGAGAAAAACTTTTGACGCGTATCACAAGGGCTTGTAAAACCGATGTGTTCAGATTTAGCTCGTTTTGGTCTAAAACAGCTTGTTTGGTTGTATTAACCACGATGACAAGCTTTTCGCGCAGTTATAAGAGAAAAAGTTTTGACGCGTGTCACATGGACACTTGTAAAACCGATGTGTTCAGATCTAGCTCGTATAGGTCTAAAACAGCTTGTTTCGTTGTGTTTGGCCGATGTAACACTTGCCACATGACAGACGCAGAGAATAAATCCTTCCTGGCAAGACACCAATTGTTTCGCGTGCCTTATCAAGCAGCTGCGCGGTTCTCTTTCCACTGCATTTACTTTTCTGACCACACTAGACAGTCGCTTAGGCGCCGAGAAGACCACTTCATTGCCAGCATGTTTCCCAATTCTTTTCAAGTTGTGCGAGATTTGGTGCAGATACGGTACCACGGCAATGCTTTTCTTTTCCTCTTGTCTCGCTTCACCTATAATATCAAATCATCAAATCAGATCTAGCTCGTTTTGGTCTAAAACAACTTGCTTCGTTGTAATACGCACGAATACAAGCTTTTCGAGCAGTTATGAGAAAAAGTTTTGACGCGTATCACATGGACACTTGTAAAACCGATGTGTTCAGATCTAGCTCGTTTAGGTCTAAAACAGCTTGTTTCGTTGTATTAAGCACGAATACTTGCTTTTCGCGCAGTTATAAGAGAAAAAGTTATGACGCGTATCACATAGACACTTGTAAAACCGATGTGTTCAGATCTAGCCCGTTTTGGTCTGAAACAGCTTGTTTCGTTGTATTACGCACGAATACAAGCTTTTCGAGCAGTTATGAGAAAAAGTTTTGACGCGTATCACATGGACACTTGTAAAACCGATGTGTTCAGATCTAGCTCGTTTTGGTCTAAAACAGTTTGTTTCGTTGTATTAAGCACGAATGCAAGCTTTTCGAGCAGTTATCAGAAGTTTTGACGCGTATCACATGGACACTTGTAAAACCGATGTGTTCAGATCTAGCTCGTTTAGGTCTAAAACAGCTTGTTTCGTTGTATTAAGCACGAATACATGCTTTTCGCGCAGTTATAAGAGAAAAAGTTTTGACGCGTATTACATAGACACTTGTAAAACCGATGTGTTCAGATCTAGCTCGTTTTGGTCTAAAACAGCTTGTTTCGTTGTATTACGCACGAATACAAGCTTTTCGAGCAGTTATGAGAAAAAGTTTTGACGCGTATCACATGGACACTTGTAAAACCGATGTGTTCAGATCTAGCTCGTTTAGGTCTAAAACAGCTTGTTTCGTTGTATTAAGCACGAATACATGCTTTTCGCGCAGTTATAAGAGAAAAAGTTTTGACGCGTATCACATAGACACTTGTAAAACCGATGTGTTCAGATCTAGCTCGTTTTGGTCTAAAACAGCTTGTTTCGTTGTATTACGACGAATACAAGTTTTTCGAGCAGTTATGAGAAAAAGTTTTGACGCGCATCACATGGACACTTGTAAAACCGATGTGTTCAGATCTAGCTCGTTTAGGTCTAAAACAGCTTGATTCGTTGTATTGAGCACGAATACATGCTTTTCGCGCAGTTATAAGAGAAAGTTTTGACGCCTGTCACAGGGAGACGTAAAATCGATATGTTCAGATCTAGCTCGCTTTGGTCTAAAACAGCTTGTTTCGTTGTATTAAGCACGAATACAAGCTTTTCGAGCAGTTATCAGAAGTTTTGACGCGTATCACATGGACACTTGTAAAACCGATGTGCTCAGATCTAGCTCGTTTAGGTCTAAAACAGCTTGTTTCGTTGTATTAGGCTCGAATACATGCTTTTCGCGCAGTTATAAGAGAAAAAGTTTTGACGCGTATTACATAGACACTTGTAAAACCGATGTGTTCAGATCTAGCTCGTTTTGGTCTAAAACAGCTTGTTTCGTTGTATTACGACGAATACAAGCTTTTCGAGCAGTTATGAGAAAAAGTTTTGACGCGTATCACATGGACACTTGTAAAACCGATGTGTTCAGATCTAGCTCGTTTAGGTCTAAAACAGCTTGTTTCGTTGTATTGAGCACGAATACATGCTTTTCGCGCAGTTATAAGAGAAAAAGTTTTGACGCCTGTCACAGGGAGACGTAAAACCGATATGTTCAGATCTAGCTCGCTTTGGTCTAAAACAGCTTGATTCGTTGTATTAAGCACGAATACAAGCTTTTCGAGCAGTTATCAGAAGTTTTGACGCGTATCACATGGACACTTGTAAAACCGATGTGTTCAGATCTAGCTCGTTTAGGTCTAAAACAGCTTGTTTCGTTGTATTAAGCACGAATAAAAGCTTTGGCGCAGTTATAGGAGAAAACCTTTTGACGCGTATTACAAGGGCTTGGAAAACCGATGTGTTCAGATTTAGCTCGTTTTGGTCTAAAACAGCTTGTTTGGTTGTATTAAGCACGAATACAAGCTTTTCGCGCAGTTATAAGAGAAAAAGTTTTGACGCCTGTCATAGGGAGACTTGTAAAACCGATGTGTTCAGATCTAGCTCGTTTTGGTCTAAAACAGCTTGTTTCGTTGTATTAAGCACGAATACAAGCTTTTCGAGCAGTTATCAGAAGAAGTTTTGACGCGTATCACATGGACACTTGTAAAACCGATGTGTTCAGATCTAGCTCGTATAGGTCTAAAACAGCTTGTTTCGTTGTATTAAGCACCAATACATGCTTTTCGCGCAGTTATGAGAAAACGTTTTGACGCGTATCCCATAGACACTTGTAAAACCGATGTGTTCAGATCTAGCTCGTTTTGGTCTAAAACAGCTTGTTTCGTTGTAATACACACGAATACAAGCTTTTCGAGCACTTATAAGAGAAAAAGTTTTGACGCGTATCACATGGACACTTGTAAAACCGATGTGTTCAGATCTAGCTCGTTTAGGTCTAAAATAGCTTGTTTCGTTGTATTAAGCACGAATACATGCTTTTCGCGCAGTTATAAGAGAAAAAGTTTTGACGCGTATCACATAGACACTTGTAAAACCGATGTGTTCAGATCTAGCTCGTTTTGGTCTAAAACAACTTGTTTCGTTGTATTACGCACGAATACAAGCTTTTCGAGCAGTTATGAGAAAAAGTTTTGACGCGTATCACATGGACACTTGTAAAACCGATGTGTTCAGATCTAGCTCGTTTAGGTCTAAAACAGCTTGTTTCGTTGTATTAAGCACGAATACATGCTTTTCGCGCAGTTAAAAGAAAAAAAATGTTTTGACGCGTATCACATGAAAACTTGTAAAACCGATGTGTTCAGATCTAGCTCGTTTTGGTGTAAAACAGCTTCTTTCGGTTTATTAAGCACGAATACATGCTTTGGCGCAGTTATAAGAGAAAAACTTTTGACGCGTATCACAAGGACTTGTAAAACCGATGGGTTCAGATTTAGCTCGTTTTGGTCTAAAACAGCTTGTTTGGTTGTATTAAGCACGAATACAAGCTTTTCGAGCAGTTATGAGAAAAAGTTTTGACGCGTATCACATGGACACTTGTAAAACCGATGTGTTCAGATCTAGCTCGTTTAGGTCTAAAACAGCTTCTTTCGTTGTATTAAGCACGAATACATGCTTTTCGCGCAGTTATAAGAGAAAAAGTTTTGACGCGTATCACATAGACACTTGTAAAACCGATGTGTTCAGATCTAGCTCGTTTGGTCTAAAACAGCTTGTTTCGTTGTATTACGACGAATACAAGCTTTTCGAGCAGTTATGAGAAAAAGTTTTGACGCGTATCACATGGACACTTGTAAAACCGATGTGTTCAGATCTAGCTCGTTTAGGTCTAAAACAGCTTGTTTCGTTGTATTGAGCACGAATACATGCTTTTCGCGCAGCTATAAGAGAAAAAGTTTTGACGCCTGTCACAGGGAGACGTAAAACCGATATGTTCAGATCTAGCTCGCTTTGGTCTAAAACAGCTTGTTTCGTTGTATTAAGCACGAATACAAGCTTTGGCGCAGTTATAAGAGAAAAACTTTTGACGCGTATCACAAGGGCTTGTAAAACCGATGTGTTCAGATTCAGCTCGTTTTGGTCTAAAACAGCTTGTATGGTTGTATTAGGCACGAATACAAGCTTTTCGCGCAGTTATAAGAGAAAAAGTTTTGACGCGTATCACATGGACACTTGTAAAACCGATGTGTTAGATCTAGCTCGTTTTTGTCTAAAACAGCTTGTTTCGTTGTATTAAGCACGAATACAAGCTTTTCGAGCAGTTATCAGAAGAAGTTTTGACGTGTGTCACATGGACACTTGTAAAACCGACGTGTTCAGATCTACCTCGTATAGGTCTAAAACAGCTTGTTTTGTTGTATTAAGCACCAATACATGCTTTTCGCGCAGTTATAAGAGAAAACGTTTTGACGCGTATCACATAGACGCTTGTAAAACCGATCTGTTCAGATCTAGCTCGTTTTGGTCTAAAACAGCTTGTTTCGTTGTATTACGCACGAATACAAGCTTTTCGAGCAGTTATAAGAGAAAAAGTTTTGACGCGTATCACATGGACACTTGTAAAACCGATGTGTTCAGATCTAGCTCGTTTTGGTGTAAAACAGCTTGTTTCGGTTTATTAAGCACGAATACATGCTTTGGCGCAGTTATAAGAGAAAAACTTTTGACGCGTATCACAAGGGCTTGTAAAACCGATGTGTTCAGATTTAGCTCGTTTTGGTCTAAAACAGCTTGTTTGGTTGTATTAACCACGATGACAAGCTTTTCGCGCAGTTATAAGAGAAAAAGTTTGACGCGTGTCACATGGACACTTGTAAAACCGATGTGTTCAGATCTAGCTCGTATAGGTCTAAAACAGCTTGTTTCGTTGTGTTTGGCCGATGTAACACTTGCCACATGACAGACGCAGAGAATAAATCCTTCCTGGCAAGACACCAATTGTTTCGCGTGCCTTATCAAGCAGCTGCGCGGTTCTCTTTCCACTGCATTTACTTTTCTGACCACACTAGACAGTCGCTTAGGCGCCGAGAAGACCACTTCATTGCCAGCATGTTTCCCAATTCTTTTCAAGTTGTGCGAGATTTGGTGCAGATACGGTACCACGGCAATGCTTTTCTTTTCCTCTTGTCTCGCTTCACCTATAATATCAAATCATCAAATCAGATCTAGCTCGTTTTGGTCTAAAACAACTTGCTTCGTTGTAATACGCACGAATACAAGCTTTTCGAGCAGTTATGAGAAAAAGTTTTGACGCGTATCACATGGACACTTGTAAAACCGATGTGTTCAGATCTAGCTCGTTTAGGTCTAAAACAGCTTGTTTCGTTGTATTAAGCACGAATACTTGCTTTTCGCGCAGTTATAAGAGAAAAAGTTATGACGCGTATCACATAGACACTTGTAAAACCGATGTGTTCAGATCTAGCCCGTTTTGGTCTGAAACAGCTTGTTTCGTTGTATTACGCACGAATACAAGCTTTTCGAGCAGTTATGAGAAAAAGTTTTGACGCGTATCACATGGACACTTGTAAAACCGATGTGTTCAGATCTAGCTCGTTTTGGTCTAAAACAGTTTGTTTCGTTGTATTAAGCACGAATGCAAGCTTTTCGAGCAGTTATCAGAAGTTTTGACGCGTATCACATGGACACTTGTAAAACCGATGTGTTCAGATCTAGCTCGTTTAGGTCTAAAACAGCTTGTTTCGTTGTATTAAGCACGAATACATGCTTTTCGCGCAGTTATAAGAGAAAAAAGTTTTGACGCGTATTACATAGACACTTGTAAAACCGATGTGTTCAGATCTAGCTCGTTTTGGTCTAAAACAGCTTGTTTCGTTGTATTACGCACGAATACAAGCTTTTCGAGCAGTTATGAGAAAAAGTTTTGACGCGTATCACATGGACACTTGTAAAACCGATGTGTTCAGATCTAGCTCGTTTAGGTCTAAAACAGCTTGTTTCGTTGTATTAAGCACGAATACATGCTTTTCGCGCAGTTATAAGAGAAAAAGTTTTGACGCGTATCACATAGACACTTGTAAAACCGATGTGTTCAGATCTAGCTCGTTTTGGTCTAAAACAGCTTGTTTCGTTGTATTACGACGAATACAAGTTTTTCGAGCAGTTATGAGAAAAAGTTTTGACGCGCATCACATGGACCACTTGTAAAACCGATGTGTTCAGATCTAGCTCGTTTAGGTCTAAAACAGCTTGATTCGTTGTATTGAGCACGAATACATGCTTTTCGCGCAGTTATAAGAGAAAGTTTTGACGCCTGTCACAGGGAGACGTAAAATCGATATGTTCAGATCTAGCTCGCTTTGGTCTAAAACAGCTTGTTTCGTTGTATTAAGCACGAATACAAGCTTTTCGAGCAGTTATCAGAAGTTTTGACGCGTATCACATGGACACTTGTAAAACCGATGTGCTCAGATCTAGCTCGTTTAGGTCTAAAACAGCTTGTTTCGTTGTATTAGGCTCGAATACATGCTTTTCGCGCAGTTATAAGAGAAAAAGTTTTGACGCGTATTACATAGACACTTGTAAAACCGATGTGTTCAGATCTAGCTCGTTTTGGTCTAAAACAGCTTGTTTCGTTGTATTACGACGAATACAAGCTTTTCGAGCAGTTATGAGAAAAAGTTTTGACGCGTATCACATGGACACTTGTAAAACCGATGTGTTCAGATCTAGCTCGTTTAGGTCTAAAACAGCTTGTTTCGTTGTATTGAGCACGAATACATGCTTTTCGCGCAGTTATAAGAGAAAAAGTTTTGACGCCTGTCACAGGGAGACGTAAAACCGATATGTTCAGATCTAGCTCGCTTTGGTCTAAAACAGCTTGATTCGTTGTATTAAGCACGAATACAAGCTTTTCGAGCAGTTATCAGAAGTTTTGACGCGTATCACATGGACACTTGTAAAACCGATGTGTTCAGATCTAGCTCGTTTAGGTCTAAAACAGCTTGTTTCGTTGTATTAAGCACGAATAAAAGCTTTGGCGCAGTTATAGGAGAAAACCTTTTGACGCGTATTACAAGGGCTTGTAAAACCGATGTGTTCAGATTTAGCTCGTTTTGGTCTAAAACAGCTTGTTTGGTTGTATTAAGCACGAATACAAGCTTTTCGCGCAGTTATAAGAGAAAAAGTTTTGACGCCTGTCATAGGGAGACTTGTAAAACCGATGTGTTCAGATCTAGCTCGTTTTGGTCTAAAACAGCTTGTTTCGTTGTATTAAGCACGAATACAAGCTTTTCGAGCAGTTATCAGAAGAAGTTTTGACGCGTATCACATGGACACTTGTAAAACCGATGTGTTCAGATCTAGCTCGTATAGGTCTAAAACAGCTTGTTTCGTTGTATTAAGCACCAATACATGCTTTTCGCGCAGTTATGAGAAAACGTTTTGACGCGTATCCCATAGACACTTGTAAAACCGATGTGTTCAGATCTAGCTCGTTTTGGTCTAAAACAGCTTGTTTCGTTGTAATACACACGAATACAAGCTTTTCGAGCACTTATAAGAGAAAAAGTTTTGACGCGTATCACATGGACACTTGTAAAACCGATGTGTTCAGATCTAGCTCGTTTAGGTCTAAAATAGCTTGTTTCGTTGTATTAAGCACGAATACATGCTTTTCGCGCAGTTATAAGAGAAAAAGTTTTGACGCGTATCACATAGACACTTGTAAAACCGATGTGTTCAGATCTAGCTCGTTTTGGTCTAAAACAACTTGTTTCGTTGTATTACGCACGAATACAAGCTTTTCGAGCAGTTATGAGAAAAAGTTTTGACGCGTATCACATGGACACTTGTAAAACCGATGTGTTCAGATCTAGCTCGTTTAGGTCTAAAACAGCTTGTTTCGTTGTATTAAGCACGAATACATGCTTTTCGCGCAGTTAAAAGAAAAAAAATGTTTTGACGCGTATCACATGAAAACTTGTAAAACCGATGTGTTCAGATCTAGCTCGTTTTGGTGTAAAACAGCTTCTTTCGGTTTATTAAGCACGAATACATGCTTTGGCGCAGTTATAAGAGAAAAACTTTTGACGCGTATCACAAGGACTTGTAAAACCGATGGGTTCAGATTTAGCTCGTTTTGGTCTAAAACAGCTTGTTTGGTTGTATTAAGCACGAATACATGCTTTTCGCGCAGTTATGAGAGAAAAAGTTTTGACGCGTATCACATAGACACTTGTAAAACCGATGTGTTCAGATCTAGCTCGTTTAGGTCTAAAACAGCTTGTTTCGTTGTATTAAGCATGAATGCAAGCTTTTCGAGCAGTTATCAGAAGTTTTGACGCGTATCACATGGACACTTGTAAAACCGATGTGTTCAGATCTAGCTCGTTTAGGTCTAAAACAGCTTGTTTCGTTGTATTAAGCACGAATACATGCTTTTCGCGCAGTTATAAGAGAAAAAGTTTTGACGCGTATCACATAGACACTAGTAAAACCGATGTGTTTAGATCTAGCTCGTTTTGGTCTAAAACAGCTTCTTTCGTTGTATTACGCATGAATACAAGCTTTTCGAGCAGTTATAAGAGAAAAAGTTTTGACGCGTATCACATAGACACTTGTAAAACCGATGTGTTCAGATCTAGCTCGTTTAGGTCTAAAACAGCTTGTTTCGTTGTATTAAGCACGAATACATGCTTTTCGCGCAGTTATAAGAGAAAAAGTTTTGACGCGTATCACATAGACACTTGTAAAACCGACGTGTTCAGATCTAGCTCGTTTTGGTCTAAAACAACTTGCTTCGTTGTAATACGCACGAATACAAGCTTTTCGAGCAGTTATGAGAAAAAGTTTTGACGCGTATCACATGGACACTTGTAAAACCGATGTGTTCAGATCTAGCTCGTTTAGGTCTAAAACAGCTTGTTTCGTTGTATCAAGCACGAATACTTGCTTTTCGCGCAGTTATAAGAGAAAACGTTATGACGCGTATCACATAGACACTTGTAAAACCGATGTGTTCAGATCTAGCTCGTTTTCGTCTAAAACAGCTTGTTTCGTTGTATACGCACGAATACAAGCTTTTTGAGCAGTTATGAGAAAAAGTTTTGACGCGTATCACATGGACACTTGTAAAATCGATGTGTTCAGATCTAGCTCGTTTAGGTCTAAAACAGCTTGTTTCGTTGTATTAAGCACGAATGCAAGCTTTTCGAGCAGTTATCAGAAGTTTTGACGCGTGTCACATGGACACTTGTAAAACCGATGTGTTCAGATCTAGCTCGTTTAGGTCTAAAACAGCTTGTTTCGTTGTATTAAGCACGAATACATGCTTTTCGCGCAGTTATAAGAGAAAAAGTTTTGACGCGTATCACATAGACACTAGTAAAACCGATGTGTTTAGATCTAGCTCGTTTTGGTCTAAAACAGCTTCTTTCGTTGTATTACGCATGAATACAAGCTTTTCGAGCAGTTATAAGAGAAAAAGTTTTGACGCGTATCACATAGACACTTGTAAAACCGATGTGTTCAGATCTAGCTCGTTTAGGTCTAAAACAGCTTGTTTCGTTGTATTAAGCACGAATACATGCTTTTCGCGCAGTTATAAGAGAAAAAGTTTTGACGCGTATCACATAGACACTTGTAAAACCGACGTGTTCAGATCTAGCTCGTTTTGGTCTAAAACAACTTGCTTCGTTGTAATACGCACGAATACAAGCTTTTCGAGCAGTTATGAGAAAAAGTTTTGACGCGTATCACATGGACACTTGTAAAACCGATGTGTTCAGATCTAGCTCGTTTAGGTCTAAAACAGCTTGTTTCGTTGTATCAAGCACGAATACTTGCTTTTCGCGCAGTTATAAGAGAAAACGTTATGACGCGTATCACATAGACACTTGTAAAACCGATGTGTTCAGATCTAGCTCGTTTTGGTCTAAAACAGCTTGTTTCGTTGTATACGCACGAATACAAGCTTTTTGAGCAGTTATGAGAAAAAGTTTTGACGCGTATCACATGGACACTTGTAAAATCGATGTGTTCAGATCTAGCTCGTTTAGGTCTAAAACAGCTTGTTCCGTTGTATTAAGCACGAATGCAAGCTTTTCGAGCAGTTATCAGAAGTTTTGACGCGTATCACATGGACACGTAAAACCGATGTGTTCAGATCTAGCTCGTTTAGGTCTAAAACAGCTTGTATCGTTGTATTAAGCACGAATACATGCTTTTCGCGCAGTTATAAGAGAAAAAGTTTTGACGCGTATCACATAGACACTAGTAAAACCGATGTGTTCAGATCTAGCTCGTTTTGGTCGAAAACAGCTTCTTTCGTTGTATGACGCACGAATACAAGCTTTTTGAGCAGTTATGAGAAAAAGTTTTGACGCGTATCACATGGACACTTGTAAAATCGATGTGTTCAGATCTAGCTCGTTTAGGTCTAAAACAACTTGTTGCGATGTATTAAGCACGAATACATGCTTTTCGCGCAGTTATAAGAGAAAAAGTTTTGACGCGTATCACATAGACACTTGTAAAACCGATGTGTTCAGATCTAGCTCGTTTTGGTCTAAAACAGCTTGTTTCGTTGTATTGAGCACGAATACATGCTTTTCGCGCAGTTATAAGAGAAAAAGTTTTGACGCCTGTCACAGGGAGACATAAAACCGATATGTTCAGATCTAATTCGCTTTGGTCTAAAACAGCTTGTTTCGTTGTATTAAGCACGAACACAAGCTTTTCGAGCAGTTATCAGAAGTTTTGACGCGTATCACATGGACACTTGTAAAACCGATTTGTTCAGATCTAGCTCGTTTAGGTCTAAAACAGCTTGTTTCGTTGTATTAAGCACGAATACATGCTTTTCGCGCAGTTATAAGAGAAAAAGTTTTGACGCGTATTACATAGACACTTGTAAAACCGATGTGTTCAGATCTAGCTCGTTTTGGTCTAAAACAGCTTGTTTCGTTGTATTACGCACGAATACAAGCTTTTCGAGCAGTTATGAGAAAAAGTTTTGACGCGTATTACATAGACACTTGTAAAACCGATGTGTTCAGATCTAGCTTGTTTAGGTCTAAAACAGCTTGTTTCGTTGTATTAAGCGCGAATACATGCTTTTCGCGCAGTTATAAGAGAAAAAGTTTTGACGCGTATCACATAACACTTGTAAAACCGATGTGTTCAGATCTAGCTCGTTTTGGTCTAAAACAGCTTGTTTCGTTGTATTACGACGAATACAAGCTTTTCGAGCAGTTATGAGAAAAAGTTTTGACGCGTATCACATGGACACTTGTAAAACCGATGTGTTCAGATCTAGCTCGTTTAGGTCTAAAACAGCTTGTTTCGTTGTATTGAGCACGAATACATGTTTTTCGCGCAGTTATAAGAGAAAAAGTTTTGACGCCTGTCACAGGGAGACGTAAAACCGATATGTTCAGATCTAGCTCGCTTTGGTCTAAAACAGCTTGTTTCGTTGTATTAAGCACGAATACAATTTTTTCGACAGTTATCAGAAGTTTTGACGCGTATCACATGGACACTTGTAAAACCGATGTGTTCAGATCTAGCTCGTTTAGGTCTAAAACAGCTTGTTTCGTTGTATTAAGCACGAATACATGCTTTTCACGCAGTTATAAGAGAAAAAGTTTTGACGCGTATTACATAGACACTTGTAAAACCGATGTGTTCAGATCTAGCTCGTTTTGGTCTAAAACAGCTTGTTTCGTTGTATTAAGCACGAATACAAGCTTTGGCGCAGTTATAAGAGAAAAACTTTTGACGCGTATCACAAGGGCTTGTAAAACCGATGTGTTCAGATTTAGCTCGTTTTGGTCTAAAACAGCTTGTTTGGTTGTATTAAGCACGAATACAAGCTTTTCGCGCAGTTATAAGAGAAAAAGTTTTGACGCCTGTCACAGGGAGACTTGTAAAACCGATGTGTTCAAATCTAGCTCGTTTTGGTCTAAAACAGCTTGTTTCGTTGTATCAAGCACGAATACTTGCTTTTCGCGCAGTTATAAGAGAAAACGTTATGACGCGTATCACATAGACACTTGTAAAACCGATGTGTTCAGATCTAGCTCGTTTTGGTCTAAAACAGCTTGTTTCGTTGTATACGCACGAATACAAGCTTTTTGAGCAGTTATGAGAAAAAGTTTTGACGCGTATCACATGGACACTTGTAAAATCGATGTGTTCAGATCTAGCTCGTTTAGGTCTAAAACAGCTTGTTTCGTTGTATTAAGCACGAATGCAAGCTTTTCGAGCAGTTATCAGAAGTTTTGACGCGTATCACATGGACACGTAAAACCGATGTGTTCAGATCTAGCTCGTTTAGGTCTAAAACAGCTTGTTTCGTTGTATTAAGCACGAATACATGCTTTTCGCGCAGTTATAAGAGAAAAAGTTTTGACGCGTATCACATAGACACTAGTAAAACCGATGTGTTCAGATCTAGCTCGTTTTGGTCTAAAACAGCTTGTTTCGTTGTGTACGCACGAATACAAGCTTTTTGAGCAGTTATGAGAAAAAGTTTTGACGCGTATCACATGGACACTTGTAAAATCGATGTGTTCAGATCTAGCTCGTTTAGGTCTAAAACAGCTTGTTTCGTTGTATTAAGCACGAATGCAAGCTTTTCGAGCAGTTATCAGAAGTTTTGACGCGTATCACATGGACACGTAAAACCGATGTGTTCAGATCTAGCTCGTTTAGGTCTAAAACAGCTTGTTTCGTTGTATTAAGCACGAATACATGCTTTTCGCGCAGTTATAAGAGAAAAAGTTTTGACGCGTATCACATAGACACTAGTAAAACCGATGTGTTCAGATCTAGCTCGTTTTGGTCTAAAACAGCTTCTTTCGTTGTATGACGCACGAATACAAGCTTTTGAGCAGTTATGAGAAAAAGTTTTGACGCGTATCACATGGACACTTGTAAAATCGATGTGTTCAGATCTAGCTCGTTTAGGTCTAAAACAGCTTGTTGCGATGTATTAAGCACGAATACATGCTTTTCGCGCAGTTATAAGAGAAAAAGTTTTGACGCGTATCACATAGACACTTGTAAAACCGATGTGTTCAGATCTAGCTCGTTTTGGTCTAAAACAGCTTGTTTCGTTGTATTGAGCACGAATACATGCTTTTCGCGCAGTTATAAGAGAAAAAGTTTTGACGCCTGTCACAGGGAGACATAAAACCGATATGTTCAGATCTAATTCGCTTTGGTCTAAAACAGCTTGTTTCGTTGTATTAAGCACGAACACAAGCTTTTCGAGCAGTTATCAGAAGTTTTGACGCGTATCACATGGACACTTGTAAAACCGATTTGTTCAGATCTAGCTCGTTTAGGTCTAAAACAGCTTGTTTCGTTGTATTAAGCACGAATACATGCTTTTCGCGCAGTTATAAGAGAAAAAGTTTTGACGCGTATTACATAGACACTTGTAAAACCGATGTGTTCAGATCTAGCTCGTTTTGGTCTAAAACAGCTTGTTTCGTTGTATTACGCACGAATACAAGCTTTTCGAGCAGTTATGAGAAAAAGTTTTGACGCGTATTACATAGACACTTGTAAAACCGATGTGTTCAGATCTAGCTCGTTTAGGTCTAAAACAGCTTGTTTCGTTGTATTAAGCGCGAATACATGCTTTTCGCGCAGTTATAAGAGAAAAAGTTTTGACGCGTATCACATAACACTTGTAAAACCGATGTGTTCAGATCTAGCTCGTTTTGGTCTAAAACAGCTTGTTTCGTTGTATTACGACGAATACAAGCTTTTCGAGCAGTTATGAGAAAAAGTTTTGACGCGTATCACATGGACACTTGTAAAACCGATGTGTTCAGATCTAGCTCGTTTAGGTCTAAAACAGCTTGTTTCGTTGTATTGAGCACGAATACATGTTTTTCGCGCAGTTATAAGAGAAAAAGTTTTGACGCCTGTCACAGGGAGACGTAAAACCGATATGTTCAGATCTAGCTCGCTTTGGTCTAAAACAGCTTGTTTCGTTGTATTAAGCACGAATACAATTTTTTCGACAGTTATCAGAAGTTTTGACGCGTATCACATGGACACTTGTAAAACCGATGTGTTCAGATCTAGCTCGTTTAGGTCTAAAACAGCTTGTTTCGTTGTATTAAGCACGAATACATGCTTTTCACGCAGTTATAAGAGAAAAAGTTTTGACGCGTATTACATAGACACTTGTAAAACCGATGTGTAGATCTAGCTCGTTTTGGTCTAAAACAGCTTGTTTCGTTGTATTAAGCACGAATACAAGCTTTGGCGCAGTTATAAGAGAAAAACTTTTGACGCGTATCACAAGGGCTTGTAAAACCGATGTGTTCAGATTTAGCTCGTTTTGGTCTAAAACAGCTTGTTTGGTTGTATTAAGCACGAATACAAGCTTTTCGCGCAGTTATAAGAGAAAAAGTTTTGACGCCTGTCACAGGGAGACTTGTAAAACCGATGTGTTCAAATCTAGCTCGTTTTGGTCTAAAACAGCTTGTTTCGTTGTATTAAGAACGAATACAAGCTTTTCGAGCAGTTATCAGAAGTTTTGACGCGTGTCACATGGACACTTGTAAAACCGATGTGTTCAGATCTAGCTCGTATAGGTCTAAAACAGCTTGTTTCGTTGTATTAAGCACCAATACATGCTTTTCGCGCAGTTATAAGAGAAAACGTTTTGACGCGTATCACATAGACACTTGTAAAACCGATGTGTTCAGATCTAGCTCGTTTAGGTCTAAAACAGCTTGTTTCGTTGTATTAAGCACGAATACATGCTTTTCGCGCAGTTATAAGAGAAAAAGTTTTGACGCGTATCACATAGACACATGTAAAACCGATGTGTTCAGATCTTGCTCGTTTTGGTCTAAAACAGCTTGTTTCGTTGTATTACGACGAATACAAGCTTTTCGAGCAGTTATGAGAAAAAGTTTTGACGCGTATCACATGGACACTTGTAAAACCGATGTGTTCAGATCTAGCTCGTTTAGGTCTAAAACAGCTTGTTTCGTTGTCTTGAGCACGAATACATGCTTTTCGCGCAGTTATAAGAGAAAAAGTTTTGACGCGTATTACATAGACACTTGTAAAACCGATGTGTTCAGATCTAGCTCGTTTTGGTCTAAAACAGCTTGTTTCGTTGTATTAAGCACGAATACAAGCTTTGGCGCAGTTATAAGAGAAAAACTTTTGACGCGTATCACAAGGGCTTGTAAAACCGATGTGTTCAGATTCAGCTCGTTTTGGTCTAAAACAGCTTGTATGGTTGTATTAAGCACGAATACAAACTTTTCGCGCAGTTATAAGAGAAAAAGTTTTGACGCCTGTCACAGGGAGACTTGTAAAACCGATGTGTTCAGATCTAGCTCGTTTTGGTCTAAAACAGCTTGTTTCGTTGTATTAAGCACGAATACAAGCTTTTCGAGCAGTTATCAGAAGAAGTTTTGACGCGTGTCACATGGACACTTGTAAAACCGATGTGTTCAGATCTAGCTCGTATAGTTCTAAAACAGCTTGTTTCGTTGTATTAAGCACCAATACATCCTTTTCGCGCAGTTATAAGAGAAAACGTTTTGACGCGTATCACATAGACACTTGTAAAACCGATGTGTTCAGATCTAGCTCGTTTTGGTCTAAAACAGCTTGTTTCGTTGTATTACGCACGAATACAAGCTTTTCGAGCAGTTATAAGAGAAAAAGTTTTGACGCGTATCACATGGACACTTGTAAAACCGATGTGTTCAGATCTAGCTCGTTTTGGTGTAAAACAGCTTGTTTCGGTTTATTAAGCACGAATACATGCTTTGGCGCAGTTATAAGAGAAAAACTTTTGACGCGTATCACAAGGGCTTGTAAAACCGATGTGTTCAGATTTAGCTCGTTTTGGTCTAAAACAGCTTGTTTGGTTGTGTTTGGCCGATGTAACACTTGCCACATGACAGACGCAGAGAATAAACAACTCCTTCCTGGCAAGACACGAATTGTTTCGCGTGCCTTATCAAGCAGCTGCGCGGTTCTCTTTCCACTGCATTTACTTTTCTGACCACACTAGACAGTCGCTTAGGCGCCGAGAAGACCACTTCATTGCCAGCATGTTTCCCAATTCTTTTCAAGTTGTGCGAGATTTGGTGCAGATACGGTACCACGGCAATGCTTTTCTTTTCCTCTTGTCTCGCTTCACCTATCCTATCAAATCATCAAATCAGATCTAGCTCGTTTTGGTCTAAAACAACTTGCTTCGTTGTAATACGCACGAATACAAGCTTTTCGAGCAGTTATGAGAAAAAGTTTTGACGCGTATCACATGGACACTTGTAAAACCGATGTGTTCAGATCTAGCTCGTTTAGGTCTAAAACAGCTTGTTTCGTTGTATTAAGCACGAATACTTGCTTTTCGCGCAGTTATAAGAGAAAAAGTTATGACGCGTATCACATAGACACTTGTAAAACCGATGTGTTCAGATCTAGCTCGTTTTGGTCTGAAACAGCTTGTTTCGTTGTATTACGCACGAATACAAGCTTTTCGAGCAGTTATGAGAAAAAGTTTTGACGCGTATCACATGGACACTTGTAAAACCGATGTGTTCAGATCTAGCTCGTTTAGGTCTAAAACAGCTTATTTCGTTGTATTAAGCACGAATACATGCTTTTCGCGCAGTCATAAGAGAAAAAGTTTTGACGCGTATCACATAGACACTTGTAAAACCGATGTGTTCAGATCTAGCTCGTTTTGGTCTAAAACAGCTTGTTTCGTTGTATTACGCACGAATACAAGCTTTTTGAGCAGTTATGAGAAAAAGTTTTGACGCGTATCACATGGACACTTGTAAAATCGATGTGTTCAGATCTAGCTCGTTTCGGTCTAAAACAGCTTATTTCGTTGTATTAAGCACGAATACATGCTTTTCGCGCAGTCATAAGAGAAAAAGTTTTGACGCGTATCACATAGACACTTGTAAAACCGATGTGTTCAGATCTAGCTCGTTTTGGTCTAAAACAGCTTGTTTCGTTGTATTACGCACGAATACAAGCTTTTTGAGCAGTTATGAGAAAAAGTTTTGACGCGTATCACATGGACACTTGTAAAATCGATGTGTTCAGATCTAGCTCGTTTCGGTCTAAAACAGCTTGTTTCGTTGTAATAAGCACGAATACAAGCTTTTCGAGCAGTTATGAGAAAAAGTTTTGACGCGTATCACATGGACACTTGTAAAACCGATGTGTTCAGATCTAGCTCGTTTAGGTCTAAAACAGCTTGTTTCGTTGTATTAAGCACGAATACATGCTTTTCGCGCAGTTATAAGAGAAAAAGTTTTGACGCGTATCACATAGACACTTGTAAAACCGATGTGTTCAGATCTAGCTCGTTTTGGTCTAAAACAGCTTGTTTCGTTGTATTGAGCACGAATACATGCTTTTCGCGCAGTTATAAGAGAAAAAGTTTTGACGCCTGTCACAGGGAGACATAAAACCGATATGTTCAGATCTTGCTCGCTTTGGTCTAAAACAGCTTGTTTCGTTGTATTAAGCACGAACACAAGCTTTTCGAGCAGTTATCAGAAGTTTTGACGCGTATCACATGGACACTTGTAAAACCGATGTGTTCAGATCTAGCTCGTTTAGGTCTAAAACAGCTTGTTTCGTTGTATTAAGCACGAATACATGCTTTTCGCGCAGTTATAAGAGAAAAAGTTTTGACGCGTATTACATAGACACTTGTAAAACCGATGTGTTCAGATCTAGCTCGTTTTGGTCTAAAACAGCTTGTTTCGTTGTATTACGCACGAATACAAGCTTTTCGAGCAGTTATGAGAAAAAGTTTTGACGCGTATCACATGGACACTTGTAAAACCGATGTGTTCAGATCTAGCTCGTTTAGGTCTAAAACAGCTTCTTTCGTTGTATTAAGCACGAATACATGCTTTTCGCGCAGTTATAAGAGAAAAAGTTTTGACGCGTATCACATAGACACTTGTAAAACCGATGTGTTCAGATCTAGCTCGTTTTGGTCTAAAACAGCTTGTTTCGTTGTATTACGACGAATACAAGCTTTTCGAGCAGTTATGAGAAAAAGTTTTGACGCGTATCACATGGACACTTGTAAAACCGATGTGTTCGTTTAGGTCTAAAACAGCTTGTTTCGTTGTATTGAGCACGAATACATGCTTTTCGCGCAGCTATAAGAGAAAAAGTTTTGACGCCTGTCACAGGGAGACGTAAAACCGATATGTTCAGATCTAGCTCGCTTTGGTCTAAAACAGCTTGTTTCGTTGTATTACGCACGAATACAAGCTTTTTGAGCAGTTATGAGAAAAAGTTTTGACGCGTATCACATGGACACTTGTAAAATCGATGTGTTCAGATCTAGCTCGTTTCGGTCTAAAACAGCTTATTTCGTTGTATTAAGCACGAATACATGCTTTTCGCGCAGTCATAAGAGAAAAAGTTTTGACGCGTATCACATAGACACTTGTAAAACCGATGTGTTCAGATCTAGCTCGTTTTGGTCTAAAACAGCTTGTTTCGTTGTATTACGCACGAATACAAGCTTTTTGAGCAGTTATGAGAAAAAGTTTTGACGCGTATCACATGGACACTTGTAAAATCGATGTGTTCAGATCTAGCTCGTTTCGGTCTAAAACAGCTTGTTTCGTTGTAATAAGCACGAATACAAGCTTTTCGAGCAGTTATGAGAAAAAGTTTTGACGCGTATCACATGGACACTTGTAAAACCGATGTGTTCAGATCTAGCTCGTTTAGGTCTAAAACAGCTTGTTTCGTTGTATTAAGCACGAATACATGCTTTTCGCGCAGTTATAAGAGAAAAAGTTTTGACGCGTATCACATAGACACTTGTAAAACCGATGTGTTCAGATCTAGCTCGTTTTGGTCTAAAACAGCTTGTTTCGTTGTATTGAGCACGAATACATGCTTTTCGCGCAGTTATAAGAGAAAAAGTTTTGACGCCTGTCACAGGGAGACATAAAACCGATATGTTCAGATCTTGCTCGCTTTGGTCTAAAACAGCTTGTTTCGTTGTATTAAGCACGAACACAAGCTTTTCGAGCAGTTATCAGAAGTTTTGACGCGTATCACATGGACACTTGTAAAACCGATGTGTTCAGATCTAGCTCGTTTAGGTCTAAAACAGCTTGTTTCGTTGTATTAAGCACGAATACATGCTTTTCGCGCAGTCATAAGAGAAAAAGTTTTGACGCGTATCACATAGACACTTGTAAAACCGATGTGTTCAGATCTAGCTCGTTTTGGTCTAAAACAGCTTGTTTCGTTGTATTACGCACGAATACAAGCTTTTTGAGCAGTTATGAGAAAAAGTTTTGACGCGTATCACATGGACACTTGTAAAATCGATGTGTTCAGATCTAGCTCGTTTCGGTCTAAAACAGCTTGTTTCGTTGTAATAAGCACGAATACAAGCTTTTCGAGCAGTTATGAGAAAAAGTTTTGACGCGTATCACATGGACACTTGTAAAACCGATGTGTTCAGATCTAGCTCGTTTAGGTCTAAAACAGCTTGTTTCGTTGTATTAAGCACGAATACATGCTTTTCGCGCAGTTATAAGAGAAAAAGTTTTGACGCGTATCACATAGACACTTGTAAAACCGATGTGTTCAGATCTAGCTCGTTTTGGTCTAAAACAGCTTGTTTCGTTGTATTGAGCACGAATACATGCTTTTCGCGCAGTTATAAGAGAAAAAGTTTTGACGCCTGTCACAGGGAGACATAAAACCGATATGTTCAGATCTTGCTCGCTTTGGTCTAAAACAGCTTGTTTCGTTGTATTAAGCACGAACACAAGCTTTTCGAGCAGTTATCAGAAGTTTTGACGCGTATCACATGGACACTTGTAAAACCGATGTGTTCAGATCTAGCTCGTTTAGGTCTAAAACAGCTTGTTTCGTTGTATTAAGCACGAATACATGCTTTTCGCGCAGTTATAAGAGAAAAAGTTTTGACGCGTATTACATAGACACTTGTAAAACCGATGTGTTCAGATCTAGCTCGTTTTGGTCTAAAACAGCTTGTTTCGTTGTATTACGCACGAATACAAGCTTTTCGAGCAGTTATGAGAAAAAGTTTTGACGCGTATCACATGGACACTTGTAAAACCGATGTGTTCAGATCTAGCTCGTTTAGGTCTAAAACAGCTTCTTTCGTTGTATTAAGCACGAATACATGCTTTTCGCGCAGTTATAAGAGAAAAAGTTTTGACGCGTATCACATAGACACTTGTAAAACCGATGTGTTCAGATCTAGCTCGTTTTGGTCTAAAACAGCTTGTTTCGTTGTATTACGACGAATACAAGCTTTTCGAGCAGTTATGAGAAAAAGTTTTGACGCGTATCACATGGACACTTGTAAAACCGATGTGTTCGTTTAGGTCTAAAACAGCTTGTTTCGTTGTATTGAGCACGAATACATGCTTTTCGCGCAGCTATAAGAGAAAAAGTTTTGACGCCTGTCACAGGGAGACGTAAAACCGATATGTTCAGATCTAGCTCGCTTTGGTCTAAAACAGCTTGTTTCGTTGTATTACGCACGAATACAAGCTTTTTGAGCAGTTATGAGAAAAAGTTTTGACGCGTATCACATGGACACTTGTAAAATCGATGTGTTCAGATCTAGCTCGTTTCGGTCTAAAACAGCTTATTTCGTTGTATTAAGCACGAATACATGCTTTTCGCGCAGTCATAAGAGAAAAAGTTTTGACGCGTATCACATAGACACTTGTAAAACCGATGTGTTCAGATCTAGCTCGTTTTGGTCTAAAACAGCTTGTTTCGTTGTATTACGCACGAATACAAGCTTTTTGAGCAGTTATGAGAAAAAGTTTTGACGCGTATCACATGGACACTTGTAAAATCGATGTGTTCAGATCTAGCTCGTTTCGGTCTAAAACAGCTTGTTTCGTTGTAATAAGCACGAATACAAGCTTTTCGAGCAGTTATGAGAAAAAGTTTTGACGCGTATCACATGGACACTTGTAAAACCGATGTGTTCAGATCTAGCTCGTTTAGGTCTAAAACAGCTTGTTTCGTTGTATTAAGCACGAATACATGCTTTTCGCGCAGTTATAAGAGAAAAAGTTTTGACGCGTATCACATAGACACTTGTAAAACCGATGTGTTCAGATCTAGCTCGTTTTGGTCTAAAACAGCTTGTTTCGTTGTATTGAGCACGAATACATGCTTTTCGCGCAGTTATAAGAGAAAAAGTTTTGACGCCTGTCACAGGGAGACATAAAACCGATATGTTCAGATCTTGCTCGCTTTGGTCTAAAACAGCTTGTTTCGTTGTATTAAGCACGAACACAAGCTTTTCGAGCAGTTATCAGAAGTTTTGACGCGTATCACATGGACACTTGTAAAACCGATGTGTTCAGATCTAGCTCGTTTAGGTCTAAAACAGCTTGTTTCGTTGTATTAAGCACGAATACATGCTTTTCGCGCAGTTATAAGAGAAAAAGTTTTGACGCGTATTACATAGACACTTGTAAAACCGATGTGTTCAGATCTAGCTCGTTTTGGTCTAAAACAGCTTGTTTCGTTGTATTACGCACGAATACAAGCTTTTCGAGCAGTTATGAGAAAAAGTTTTGACGCGTATCACATGGACACTTGTAAAACCGATGTGTTCAGATCTAGCTCGTTTAGGTCTAAAACAGCTTCTTTCGTTGTATTAAGCACGAATACATGCTTTTCGCGCAGTTATAAGAGAAAAAGTTTTGACGCGTATCACATAGACACTTGTAAAACCGATGTGTTCAGATCTAGCTCGTTTTGGTCTAAAACAGCTTGTTTCGTTGTATTACGACGAATACAAGCTTTTCGAGCAGTTATGAGAAAAAGTTTTGACGCGTATCACATGGACACTTGTAAAACTGATGTGTTCAGATCTAGCTCGTTTAGGTCTAAAACAGCTTGTTTCGTTGTATTGAGCACGAATACATGCTTTTCGCGCAGCTATAAGAGAAAAAGTTTTGACGCCTGTCACAGGGAGACGTAAAACCGATATGTTCAGATCTAGCTCGCTTTGGTCTAAAACAGCTTGTTTCGTTGTATTAAGCACGAATACAAGCTTTTCGAGCAGTTATCAGAAGTTTTGACGCGTATCACATGGACACTTGTAAAACCGATGTGTTAGATCTAGCTCGTTTTTGTCTAAAACAGCTTGTTTCGTTGTATTAAGCACGAATACAAGCTTTTCGAGCAGTTATCAGAAGAAGTTTTGACGCGTGTCACATGGACACTTGTAAAACCGATGTGTTCAGATCTACCTCGTATAGGTCTAAAACAGCTTGTTTTGTTGTATTAAGCACCAATACATGCTTTTCGCGCAGTTATAAGAGAAAACGTTTTGACGCGTATCACATAGACGCTTGTAAAACCGATGTGTTCAGATCTAGCTCGTTTTGGTCTAAAACAGCTTGTTTCGTTGTATTACGCACGAATACAAGCTTTTCGAGCAGTTATAAGAGAAAAAGTTTTGACGCGTATCACATGGACACTTGTAAAACCGATGTGTTCAGATCTAGCTCGTTTTGGTGTAAAACAGCTTGTTTCGGTTTATTAAGCACGAATACATGCTTTGGCGCAGTTATAAGAGAAAAACTTTTGACGCGTATCACAAGGGCTTGTAAAACCGATGTGTTCAGATTTAGCTCGTTTTGGTCTAAAA
Organism: Amblyomma americanum; assembly: GCF_052857255.1. Classification (NCBI taxonomy): domain Eukaryota; kingdom Metazoa; phylum Arthropoda; class Arachnida; order Ixodida; family Ixodidae; genus Amblyomma; species Amblyomma americanum. The sequence goes on from NW_027526608.1 coordinate 175,572, forward strand.
CAGCTTGTTTTGTTGTATTAAGCACGATGACAAGCTTTTCGCGCAGTTATAAGAGAAAAAGTTTTGACGCGTGTCACATGGACACTTGTAAAACCGATGTGTTCAGATCTAGCTCGTATAGGTCTAAAACAGCTTGTTTCGTTGTGTTTGGCCGATGTAACACTTGCCACATGACAGACGCAGAGAATAAACAACTCCTTCCTGGCAAGACACGAATTGTTTCGCGTGCCTTATCAAGCAGCTGCGCGGTTCTCTTTCCACTGCATTTACTTTTCTGACCACACTAGACAGTCGCTTAGGCGCCGAGAAGACCACTTCATTGCCAGCATGTTTCCCAATTCTTTTCAAGTTGTGCGAGATTTGGTGCAGATACGGTACCACGGCAATGCTTTTCTTTTCCTCTTGTCTCGCTTCACCTATCCTATCAAATCATCAAATCAGATCTAGCTAGTTTTGGTCTAAAACAACTTGCTTCGTTGTAATACGCACGAATACAAGCTTTTCGAGCAGTTATGAGAAAAAGTTATGACGCGTATCACATAGACACTTGTAAAACCGATGTGTTCAGATCTAGCTCGTTTTGGTCTGAAACAGCTTGTTTCGTTGTATTACGCACGAATACAAGCTTTTCGAGCAGTTATGAGAAAAAGTTTTGACGCGTATCACATGGACACTTGTAAAACCGATGTGTTCAGATCTAGCTCGTTTAGGTCTAAAACAGCTTATTTCGTTGTATTAAGCACGAATACATGCTTTTCGCGCAGTCATAAGAGAAAAAGTTTTGACGCGTATCACATAGACACTTGTAAAACCGATGTGTTCAGATCTAGCTCGTTTTGGTCTAAAACAGCTTGTTTCGTTGTATTACGCACGAATACAAGCTTTTTGAGCAGTTATGAGAAAAAGTTTTGACGCGTATCACATGGACACTTGTAAAATCGATGTGTTCAGATCTAGCTCGTTTCGGTCTAAAACAGCTTGTTTCGTTGTAATAAGCACGAATACAAGCTTTTCGAGCAGTTATGAGAAAAAGTTTTGACGCGTATCACATGGACACTTGTAAAACCGATGTGTTCAGATCTAGCTCGTTTAGGTCTAAAACAGCTTGTTTCGTTGTATTAAGCACGAATACATGCTTTTCGCGCAGTTATAAGAGAAAAAGTTTTGACGCGTATCACATAGACACTTGTAAAACCGATGTGTTCAGATCTAGCTCGTTTTGGTCTAAAACAGCTTGTTTCGTTGTATTGAGCACGAATACATGCTTTTCGCGCAGTTATAAGAGAAAAAGTTTTGACGCCTGTCACAGGGAGACATAAAACCGATATGTTCAGATCTTGCTCGCTTTGGTCTAAAACAGCTTGTTTCGTTGTATTAAGCACGAACACAAGCTTTTCGAGCAGTTATCAGAAGTTTTGACGCGTATCACATGGACACTTGTAAAACCGATGTGTTCAGATCTAGCTCGTTTAGGTCTAAAACAGCTTGTTTCGTTGTATTAAGCACGAATACATGCTTTTCGCGCAGTTATAAGAGAAAAAGTTTTGACGCGTATTACATAGACACTTGTAAAACCGATGTGTTCAGATCTAGCTCGTTTTGGTCTAAAACAGCTTGTTTCGTTGTATTACGCACGAATACAAGCTTTTCGAGCAGTTATGAGAAAAAGTTTTGACGCGTATCACATGGACACTTGTAAAACCGATGTGTTCAGATCTAGCTCGTTTAGGTCTAAAACAGCTTCTTTCGTTGTATTAAGCACGAATACATGCTTTTCGCGCAGTTATAAGAGAAAAAGTTTTGACGCGTATCACATAGACACTTGTAAAACCGATGTGTTCAGATCTAGCTCGTTTTGGTCTAAAACAGCTTGTTTCGTTGTATTACGACGAATACAAGCTTTTCGAGCAGTTATGAGAAAAAGTTTTGACGCGTATCACATGGACACTTGTAAAACTGATGTGTTCAGATCTAGCTCGTTTAGGTCTAAAACAGCTTGTTTCGTTGTATTGAGCACGAATACATGCTTTTCGCGCAGCTATAAGAGAAAAAGTTTTGACGCCTGTCACAGGGAGACGTAAAACCGATATGTTCAGATCTAGCTCGCTTTGGTCTAAAACAGCTTGTTTCGTTGTATTAAGCACGAATACAAGCTTTTCGAGCAGTTATCAGAAGTTTTGACGCGTATCACATGGACACTTGTAAAACCGATGTGTTAGATCTAGCTCGTTTTTGTCTAAAACAGCTTGTTTCGTTGTATTAAGCACGAATACAAGCTTTTCGAGCAGTTATCAGAAGAAGTTTTGACGCGTGTCACATGGACACTTGTAAAACCGATGTGTTCAGATCTACCTCGTATAGGTCTAAAACAGCTTGTTTTGTTGTATTAAGCACCAATACATGCTTTTCGCGCAGTTATAAGAGAAAACGTTTTGACGCGTATCACATAGACGCTTGTAAAACCGATGTGTTCAGATCTAGCTCGTTTTGGTCTAAAACAGCTTGTTTCGTTGTATTACGCACGAATACAAGCTTTTCGAGCAGTTATAAGAGAAAAAGTTTTGACGCGTATCACATGGACACTTGTAAAACCGATGTGTTCAGATCTAGCTCGTTTTGGTGTAAAACAGCTTGTTTCGGTTTATTAAGCACGAATACATGCTTTGGCGCAGTTATAAGAGAAAAACTTTTGACGCGTATCACAAGGGCTTGTAAAACCGATGTGTTCAGATTTAGCTCGTTTTGGTCTAAAACAGCTTGTTTTGTTGTATTAAGCACGATGACAAGCTTTTCGCGCAGTTATAAGAGAAAAAGTTTTGACGCGTGTCACATGGACACTTGTAAAACCGATGTGTTCAGATCTAGCTCGTATAGGTCTAAAACAGCTTGTTTCGTTGTGTTTGGCCGATGTAACACTTGCCACATGACAGACGCAGAGAATAAACAACTCCTTCCTGGCAAGACACGAATTGTTTCGCGTGCCTTATCAAGCAGCTGCGCGGTTCTCTTTCCACTGCATTTACTTTTCTGACCACACTAGACAGTCGCTTAGGCGCCGAGAAGACCACTTCATTGCCAGCATGTTTCCCAATTCTTTTCAAGTTGTGCGAGATTTGGTGCAGATACGGTACCACGGCAATGCTTTTCTTTTCCTCTTGTCTCGCTTCACCTATCCTATCAAATCATCAAATCAGATCTAGCTAGTTTTGGTCTAAAACAACTTGCTTCGTTGTAATACGCACGAATACAAGCTTTTCGAGCAGTTATGAGAAAAAGTTATGACGCGTATCACATAGACACTTGTAAAACCGATGTGTTCAGATCTAGCTCGTTTTGGTCTGAAACAGCTTGTTTCGTTGTATTACGCACGAATACAAGCTTTTCGAGCAGTTATGAGAAAAAGTTTTGACGCGTATCACATGGACACTTGTAAAACCGATGTGTTCAGATCTAGCTCGTTTAGGTCTAAAACAGCTTATTTCGTTGTATTAAGCACGAATACATGCTTTTCGCGCAGTCATAAGAGAAAAAGTTTTGACGCGTATCACATAGACACTTGTAAAACCGATGTGTTCAGATCTAGCTCGTTTTGGTCTAAAACAGCTTGTTTCGTTGTATTACGCACGAATACAAGCTTTTTGAGCAGTTATGAGAAAAAGTTTTGACGCGTATCACATGGACACTTGAAAAATCGATGTGTTCAGATCTAGCTCGTTTCGGTCTAAAACAGCTTGTTTCGTTGTAATAAGCACGAATACAAGCTTTTCGAGCAGTTATGAGAAAAAGTTTTGACGCGTATCACATGGACACTTGTAAAACCGATGTGTTCAGATCTAGCTCGTTTAGGTCTAAAACAGCTTGTTTCGTTGTATTAAGCACGAATACATGCTTTTCGCGCAGTTATAAGAGAAAAAGTTTTGACGCGTATCACATAGACACTTGTAAAACCGATGTGTTCAGATCTAGCTCGTTTTGGTCTAAAACAGCTTGTTTCGTTGTATTGAGCACGAATACATGCTTTTCGCGCAGTTATAAGAGAAAAAGTTTTGACGCCTGTCACAGGGAGACATAAAACCGATATGTTCAGATCTTGCTCGCTTTGGTCTAAAACAGCTTGTTTCGTTGTATTAAGCACGAACACAAGCTTTTCGAGCAGTTATCAGAAGTTTTGACGCGTATCACATGGGCACTTGTAAAACCGATGTGTTCAGATCTAGCTCGTTTAGGTCTAAAACAGCTTGTTTCGTTGTATTAAGCACGAATACATGCTTTTCGCGCAGTTATAAGAGAAAAAGTTTTGACGCGTATTACATAGACACTTGTAAAACCGATGTGTTCAGATCTAGCTCGTTTTGGTCTAAAACAGCTTGTTTCGTTGTATTACGCACGAATACAAGCTTTTCGAGCAGTTATGAGAAAAAGTTTTGACGCGTATCACATGGACACTTGTAAAACCGATGTGTTCAGATCTAGCTCGTTTAGGTCTAAAACAGCTTCTTTCGTTGTATTAAGCACGAATACATGCTTTTCGCGCAGTTATAAGAGAAAAAGTTTTGACGCGTATCACATAGACACTTGTAAAACCGATGTGTTCAGATCTAGCTCGTTTTGGTCTAAAACAGCTTGTTTCGTTGTATTACGACGAATACAAGCTTTTCGAGCAGTTATGAGAAAAAGTTTTGACGCGTATCACATGGACACTTGTAAAACCGATGTGTTTAGATCTAGCTCGTTTAGGTCTAAAACAGCTTGTTTCGTTGTATTGAGCACGAATACATGCTTTTCGCGCAGCTATAAGAGAAAAAGTTTTGACGCCTGTCACAGGGAGACGTAAAACCGATATGTTCAGATCTAGCTCGCTTTGGTCTAAAACAGCTTGTTTCGTTGTATTAAGCACGAATACAAGCTTTTCGAGCAGTTATCAGAAGTTTTGACGCGTATCACATGGACACTTGTAAAACCGATGTGTTAGATCTAGCTCGTTTTTGTCTAAAACAGCTTGTTTCGTTGTATTAAGCACGAATACAAGCTTTTCGAGCAGTTATCAGAAGAAGTTTTGACGCGTGTCACATGGACACTTGTAAAACCGATGTGTTCAGATCTACCTCGTATAGGTCTAAAACAGCTTGTTTTGTTGTATTAAGCACCAATACATGCTTTTCGCGCAGTTATAAGAGAAAACGTTTTGACGCGTATCACATAGACGCTTGTAAAACCGATGTGTTCAGATCTAGCTCGTTTTGGTCTAAAACAGCTTGTTTCGTTGTATTACGCACGAATACAAGCTTTTCGAGCAGTTATAAGAGAAAAAGTTTTGACGCGTATCACATGGACACTTGTAAAACCGATGTGTTCAGATCTAGCTCGTTTTGGTGTAAAACAGCTTGTTTCGGTTTATTAAGCACGAATACATGCTTTGGCGCAGTTATAAGAGAAAAACTTTTGACGCGTATCACAAGGGCTTGTAAAACCGATGTGTTCAGATTTAGCTCGTTTTGGTCTAAAACAGCTTGTTTGGTTGTATTAAGCACGATGACAAGCTTTTCGCGCAGTTATAAGAGAAAAAGTTTTGACGCGTGTCACATGGACACTTGTAAAACCGATGTGTTCAGATCTAGCTCGTATAGGTCTAAAACAGCTTGTTTCGTTGTGTTTGGCCGATGTAACACTTGCCACATGACAGACGCAGAGAATAAATCCTTCCTGGCAAGACACCAATTGTTTCAGGTGCCTTATCAAGCAGCTGCGCGGTTCTCTTTCCACTGCATTTACTTTTCTGACCACACTAGACAGTCGCTTAGGCGCCGAGAAGACCACTTCATTGCCAGCATGTTTCCCAATTCTTTTCAAGTTGTGCGAGATTTGGTGCAGATACGGTACCACGGCAATGCTTTTCTTTTCCTCTTGTCTCGCTTCACCTATAATATCAAATCATCAAATCAGATCTAGCTCGTTTTGGTCTAAAACAACTTGCTTCGTTGTAATACGCACGAATACAAGCTTTTCGAGCAGTTATGAGAAAAAGTTTTGACGCGTATCACATAGACACTTGTAAAACCGATGTGTTCAGATCTAGCTCGTTTAGGTCTAAAACAGCTTGTTTCGTTGTATTAAGCACGAATACTTGCTTTTCGCGCAGTTATAAGAGAAAAAGTTATGACGCGTATCACATAGACACTTGTAAAACCGATGTGTTCAGATCTAGCTCGTTTTGGTCTGAAACAGCTTGTTTCGTTGTATTACGCACGAATACAAGCTTTTCGAGCAGTTATGAGAAAAAGTTTTGACGCGTATCACATGGACACTTGTAAAACCGATGTGTTCAGATCTAGCTCGTTTTGGTCTAAAACAGTTTGTTTCGTTGTATTAAGCACGAATGCAAGCTTTTCGAGCAGTTATCAGAAGTTTTGACGCGTATCACATGGACACTTGTAAAACCGATGTGTTCAGATCTAGCTCGTTTAGGTCTAAAACAGCTTGTTTCGTTGTATTAAGCACGAATACATGCTTTTCGCGCAGTTATAAGAGAAAAAGTTTTGACGCGTATTACATAGACACTTGTAAAACCGATGTGTTCAGATCTAGCTCGTTTTGGTCTAAAACAGCTTGTTTCGTTGTAATAAGCACGAATACAAGCTTTTCGAGCAGTTATCAGAAGAAGTTTTGACGCGTGTCACATGGACACTTGTAAAACCGATGTGTTCAGATCTACCTCGTATAGGTCTAAAACAGCTTGTTTTGTTGTATTAAGCACCAATACATGCTTTTCGCGCAGTTATAAGAGAAAACGTTTTGACGCGTATCACATAGACGCTTGTAAAACCGATGTGTTCAGATCTAGCTCGTTTTGGTCTAAAACAGCTTGTTTCGTTGTATTACGCACGAATACAAGCTTTTCGAGCAGTTATAAGAGAAAAAGTTTTGACGCGTATCACATGGACACTTGTAAAACCGATGTGTTCAGATCTAGCTCGTTTTGGTGTAAAACAGCTTGTTTCGGTTTATTAAGCACGAATACATGCTTTGGCGCAGTTATAAGAGAAAAACTTTTGACGCGTATCACAAGGGCTTGTAAAACCGATGTGTTCAGATTTAGCTCGTTTTGGTCTAAAACAGCTTGTTTGGTTGTATTAAGCACGATGACAAGCTTTTCGCGCAGTTATAAGAGAAAAAGTTTTGACGCGTGTCACATGGACACTTGTAAAACCGATGTGTTCAGATCTAGCTCGTATAGGTCTAAAACAGCTTGTTTCGTTGTGTTTGGCCGATGTAACACTTGCCACATGACAGACGCAGAGAATAAATCCTTCCTGGCAAGACACCAATTGTTTCGCGTGCCTTATCAAGCAGCTGCGCGGTTCTCTTTCCACTGCATTTACTTTTCTGACCACACTAGACAGTCGCTTAGGCGCCGAGAAGACCACTTCATTGCCAGCATGTTTCCCAATTCTTTTCAAGTTGTGCGAGATTTGGTGCAGATACGGTACCACGGCAATGCTTTTCTTTTCCTCTTGTCTCGCTTCACCTATAATATCAAGTCATCAAATCAGATCTAGCTCGTTTTGGTCTAAAACAACTTGCTTCGTTGTAATACGCACGAATACAAGCTTTTCGAGCAGTTATGAGAAAAAGTTTTGACGCGTATCACATGGACACTTGTAAAACCGATGTGTTCAGATCTAGCTCGTTTAGGTCTAAAACAGCTTGTTTCGTTGTATTAAGCACGAATACTTGCTTTTCGCGCAGTTATAAGAGAAAAATTTATGACGCGTATCACATAGACACTTGTAAAACCGATGTGTTCAGATCTAGCTCGTTTTGGTCTGAAACAGCTTGTTTCGTTGTATTACGCACGAATACAAGCTTTTCGAGCAGTTATGAGAAAAAGTTTTGACGCGTATCACATGGACACTTGTAAAACCGATGTGTTCAGATCTAGCTCGTTTTGGTCTAAAACAGTTTGTTTCGTTGTATTAAGCACGAATGCAAGCTTTTCGAGCAGTTATCAGAAGTTTTGACGCGTATCACATGGACACTTGTAAAACCGATGTGTTCAGATCTAGCTCGTTTAGGTCTAAAACAGCTTGTTTCGTTGTATTAAGCACGAATACATGCTTTTCGCGCAGTTATAAGAGAAAAAGTTTTGACGCGTATTACATAGACACTTGTAAAACCGATGTGTTCAGATCTAGCTCGTTTTGGTCTAAAACAGCTTGTTTCGTTGTATTACGCACGAATACAAGCTTTTCGAGCAGTTATGAGAAAAAGTTTTGACGCGTATCACATGGACACTTGTAAAACCGATGTGTTCAGATCTAGCTCGTTTAGGTCTAAAACAGCTTGTTTCGTTGTATTAAGCACGAATACATGCTTTTCGCGCAGTTATAAGAGAAAAAGTTTTGACGCGTATCACATAGACACTTGTAAAACCGATGTGTTCAGATCTAGCTCGTTTTGGTCTAAAACAGCTTGTTTCGTTGTATTACGACGAATACAAGTTTTTCGAGCAGTTATGAGAAAAAGTTTTGACGCGCATCACATGGACACTTGTAAAACCGATGTGTTCAGATCTAGCTCGTTTAGGTCTAAAACAGCTTGATTCGTTGTATTGAGCACGAATACATGCTTTTCGCGCAGTTATAAGAGAAAGTTTTGACGCCTGTCACAGGGAGACGTAAAATCGATATGTTCAGATCTAGCTCGCTTTGGTCTAAAACAGCTTGTTTCGTTGTATTAAGCACGAATACAAGCTTTTCGAGCAGTTATCAGAAGTTTTGACGCGTATCACATGGACACTTGTAAAACCGATGTGCTCAGATCTAGCTCGTTTAGGTCTAAAACAGCTTGTTTCGTTGTATTAAGCACGAATACATGCTTTTCGCGCAGTTATAAGAGAAAAAGATTTGACGCGTATTACATAGACACTTGTAAAACCGATGTGTTCAGATCTAGCTCGTTTTGGTCTAAAACAGCTTGTTTCGTTGTATTAAGCACGAATACAAGCTTTGGCGCAGTTATAAGAGAAAAACTTTTGACGCGTATCACAAGGGCTTGTGAAACCGATGTGTTCAGATTTAGCTCGTTTTGGTCTAAAACAGCTTGTTTGGTTGTATTAGGCACGAATACAAGCTTTTCGCGCAGTTATAAGAGAAAAAGTTTTGACGCCTGTCACAGGGAGACTTGTAAAACCGATGTGTTCAGATCTAGCTCGTTTTGGTCTAAAACAGCTTGTTTCGTTGTATTAAGCACGAATACAAGCTTTTCGAGCAGTTATCAGAAGAAGTTTTGACGCGTGTCACATGGACACTTGTAAAACCGATGTGTTCAGATCTAGCTCGTATAGGTCTAAAACAGCTTGTTTCGTTGTATTAAGCACCAATACATGCTTTTCGCGCAGTTATAAGAGAAAACGTTTTGACGCGTATCACATAGACACTTGTAAAACCGATGTGTTCAGATCTAGCTCGTTTTGGTCTAAAACAGCTTGTTTCGTTGTATTACGCACGAATACCAGCTTTTCGAGCAGTTATAAGAGAAAAAGTTTTGACGCGTATTACATGGACACTTGTAAAACCGATGTGTTCAGATCTAGCTCGTTTTGGTGTAAAACAGCTTGTTTCGGTTTATTAAGCACGAATACATGCTTTGGCGCAGTTATAAGAGAAAAACTTTTGACGCGTATCACAAGAACACTTGTAAAACCGATGCGTTCAGATTAGCTCGTTTTCGTCTAAAACAGCTTGTTTCGTTGCATTATGCACGAATACATGCTTTTCGCGCAGTTATAAGAGAAAAAGTTTTGACGCGTATCACATAGACAATTGTAAAACCGATGTGTTCAGATCTAGCTCGTTTTGGTCTAAAACAGCTTGTTTCGTTGTAATACGCACGAATACAAGCTTTTCGAGCAGTTATGAGAAAAAGTTTTGACGCGTATCACATGGACACTTGTAAAACCGATGTGTTCAGATCTAGCTCGTTTCGGTCTAAAACAGCTTGTTTCGTTGTATTAAGCACGAATACATGCTTTTCGCGCAGTTATAAGAGAAAAAGTTTTGACGCCTGTCACAGGGAGACTTGTAAAACCGATGTGTTCAGATCTAGCTCGTTTTGGTCTAAAACAGCTTGTTTCGTTGTATTAAGCACGAATACAAGCTTTTCGAGCAGTTATCAGAAGAAGTTTTGACGCGTGTCACATGGACACTTGTAAAACCGATGTGTTCAGATCTAGCTCGTATAGTTCTAAAACAGCTTGTTTCGTTGTATTAAGCACCAATACATCCTTTTCGCGCAGTTATAAGAGAAAACGTTTTGACGCGTATCACATAGACACTTGTAAAACCGATGTGTTCAGATCTAGCTCGTTTTGGTCTAAAACAGCTTGTTTCGTTGTAATACGCACGAATACAAGCTTTTCGAGCAGTTATAAGAGAAAAAGTTTTGACGCGTATCACATGGACACTTGTAAAACCGATGTGTTCAGATCTAGCTCGTTTTGGTGTAAAACAGCTTGTTTCGGTTTATTAAGCACGAATACATGCTTTGGCGCAGTTATAAGAGAAAAACTTTTGACGCGTATCACAAGGGCTTGTAAAACCGATGTATTCAGATTTAGCTCGTTTTGGTCTAAAACAGCTTGTTTGGTTGTATTAAGCACGATGACAAGCTTTTCGCGCAGTTATAAGAGAAAAAGTTTTGACGCGTGTCACATGGACACTTGTAAAACCGATGTGTTCAGATCTAGCTCGTATAGGTCTAAAACAGCTTGTTTCGTTGTGTTTGGCCGATGTAACACTTGCCACATGACAGACGCAGAGAATAAACAACTCCTTCCTGGCAAGACACGAATTGTTTCGCGTGCCTTATCAAGCAGCTGCGCGGTTCTCTTTCCACTGCATTTACTTTTCTGACCACACTAGACAGTCGCTTAGGCGCCGAGAAGACCACTTCATTGCCAGCATGTTTCCCAATTCTTTTCAAGTTGTGCGAGATTTGGTGCAGATACGGTACCACGGCAATGCTTTTCTTTTCCTCTTGTCTCGCTTCACCTATCCTATCAAATCATCAAATCAGATCTAGCTCGTTTTGGTCTAAAACAACTTGCTTCGTTGTAATACGCACGAATACAAGCTTTTCGAGCAGTTATGAGAAAACGTTTTGACGCGTATCACATGGACACTTGTAAAACCGATGTGTTCAGATCTAGCTCGTTTAGGTCTAAAACAGCTTGTTTCGTTGTATTAAGCACGAATACTTGCTTTTCGCGCAGTTATAAGAGAAAAAGTTATGACGCGTATCACATAGACACTTGTAAAACCGATGTGTTCAGATCTAGCTCGTTTTGGTCTGAAACAGCTTGTTTCGTTGTATTACGCACGAATACAAGCTTTTCGAGCAGTTATGAGAAAAAGTTTTGACGCGTATCACATGGACACTTGTAAAACCGATGTGTTCAGATCTAGCTCGTTTAGGTCTAAAACAGCTTGTTTCGTTGTATTAAGCACGAATACATGCTTTTCGCGCAGTCATAAGAGAAAAAGTTTTGACGCGTATCACATAGACACTTGTAAAACCGATGTGTTCAGATCTAGCTCGTTTTGGTCTAAAACAGCTTGTTTCGTTGTATTACGCACGAATACAAGCTTTTTGAGCAGTTATGAGAAAAAGTTTTGACGCGTATCACATGGACACTTGTAAAATCGATGTGTTCAGATCTAGCTCGTTTAGGTCTAAAACAACTTGTTTCGTTGTATTAAGCACGAATACATGCTTTTCGCGCAGTTATAAGAGAAAAAGTTTTGACGCGTATCACATAGACACTTGTAAAACCGATGTGCTCAGATCTAGCTCGTTTTGGTCTAAAACAGCTTGTTTCGTTGTAATAAGCACGAATACAAGCTTTTCGAGCAGTTATGAGAAAAAGTTTTGACGCGTATCACATGGACACTTGTAAAACCGATGTGTTCAGATCTAGCTCGTTTAGGTCTAAAACAGCTTGTTTCGTTGTATTAAGCACGAATACATGCTTTTCGCGCAGTTATAAGAGAAAAAGTTTTGACGCGTATCACATAGACACTTGTAAAACCGATGTGTTCAGATCTAGCTCGTTTTGGTCTAAAACAGCGTGTTTCGTTGTATTGAGCACGAATACATGCTTTTCGCGCAGTTATAAGAGAAAAAGTTTTGACGCCTGTCACAGGGAGACATAAAACCGATATGTTCAGATCTTGCTCGCTTTGGTCTAAAACAGCTTGTTTCGTTGTATTAAGCACGAACACAAGCTTTTCGAGCAGTTATCAGAAGTTTTGACGCGTATCACATGGACACTTGTAAAACCGATGTGTTCAGATCTAGCTCGTTTAGGTCTAAAACAGCTTGTTTCGTTGTATTAAGCACGAATACATGCTTTTCGCGCAGTTATAAGAGAAAAAGTTTTGACGCGTATTACATAGACACTTGTAAAACCGATGTGTTCAGATCTAGCTCGTTTTGGTCTAAAACAGCTTGTTTCGTTGTATTACGCACGAATACAAGCTTTTCGAGCAGTTATGAGAAAAAGTTTTGACGCGTATCACATGGACACTTGTAATACCGATGTGTTCAGATCTAGCTCGTTTAGGTCTAAAACAGCTTGTTTCGTTGTATTAAGCACGAATACATGCTTTTCGCGCAGTTATAAGAGAAAAAGTTTTGACGCGTATCACATAGACACTTGTAAAACCGATGTGTTCAGATCTAGCTCGTTTTGGTCTAAAACAGCTTGTTTCGTTGTATTACGACGAATACAAGCTTTTCGAGCAGTTATGAGAAAAAGTTTTGACGCGTATCACATGGACACTTGTAAAACCGATGTGTTCAGATCTAGCTCGTTTAGGTCTAAAACAGCTTGTTTCGTTGTATTGATCACGAATACATGCTTTTCGCGCAGTTATAAGAGAAAAAGTTTTGACGCCTGTCACAGGGAGACGTAAAACCGATATGTTCAGATCTAGCTCGCTTTGGTCTAAAACAGCTTGTTTCGTTGTATTAAGCACGAATACAAGCTTTTCGAGCAGTTATCAGAAGTTTTGACGCGTATCACATGGACACTTGTAAAACCGATGTGTTAGATCTAGCTCGTTTTTGTCTAAAACAGCTTGTTTCGTTGTATTAAGCACGAATACAAGCTTTTCGAGCAGTTATCAGAAGAAGTTTTGACGCGTGTCACATGGACACTTGTAAAACCGATGTGTTCAGATCTACCTCGTATAGGTCTAAAACAGCTTGTTTTGTTGTATTAAGCACCAATACATGCTTTTCGCGCAGTTATAAGAGAAAACGTTTTGACGCGTATCACATAGACGCTTGTAAAACCGATGTGTTCAGATCTAGCTCGTTTTGGTCTAAAACAGCTTGTTTCGTTGTATTACGCACGAATACAAGCTTTTCGAGCAGTTATAAGAGAAAAAGTTTTGACGCGTATCACATGGACACTTGTAAAACCGATGTGTTCAGATCTAGCTCGTTTTGGTGTAAAACAGCTTGTTTCGGTTTATTAAGCACGAATACATGCTTTGGCGCAGTTATAAGAGAAAAACTTTTGACGCGTATCACAAGGGCTTGTAAAACCGATGTGTTCAGATTTAGCTCGTTTTGGTCTAAAACAGCTTGTTTGGTTGTATTAAGCACGATGACAAGCTTTTCGCGCAGTTATAAGAGAAAAAGTTTTGACGCGTGTCACATGGACACTTGTAAAACCGATGTGTTCAGATCTAGCTCGTATAGGTCTAAAACAGCTTGTTTCGTTGTGTTTGGCCGATGTAACACTTGCCACATGACAGACGCAGAGAATAAATCCTTCCTGGCAAGACACCAATTGTTTCGCGTGCCTTATCAAGCAGCTGCGCGGTTCTCTTTCCACTGCATTTACTTTTCTGACCACACTAGACAGTCGCTTAGGCGCCGAGAAGACCACTTCATTGCCAGCATGTTTCCCAATTCTTTTCAAGTTGTGCGAGATTTGGTGCAGATACGGTACCACGGCAATGCTTTTCTTTTCCTCTTGTCTCGCTTCACCTATAATATCAAATCATCAAATCAGATCTAGCTCGTTTTGGTCTAAAACAACTTGCTTCGTTGTAATACGCACGAATACAAGCTTTTCGAGCAGTTATGAGAAAAAGTTTTGACGCGTATCACATGGACACTTGTAAAACCGATGTGTTCAGATCTAGCTCGTTTAGGTCTAAAACAGCTTGTTTCGTTGTATTAAGCACGAATACTTGCTTTTCGCGCAGTTATAAGAGAAAAAGTTATGACGCGTATCACATAGACACTTGTAAAACCGATGTGTTCAGATCTAGCTCGTTTTGGTCTGAAACAGCTTGTTTCGTTGTATTACGCACGACTACAAGCTTTTCGAGCAGTTATGAGAAAAAGTTTTGACGCGTATCACATGGACACTTGTAAAACCGATGTGTTCAGATCTAGCTCGTTTTGGTCTAAAACAGTTTGTTTCGTTGTATTAAGCACGAATGCAAGCTTTTCGAGCAGTTATCAGAAGTTTTGACGCGTATCACATGGACACTTGTAAAACCGATGTGTTCAGATCTAGCTCGTTTAGGTCTAAAACAGCTTGTTTCGTTGTATTAAGCACGAATACATGCTTTTCGCGCAGTTATAAGAGAAAAAGTTTTGACGCGTATTACATAGACACTTGTAAAACCGATGTGTTCAGATCTAGCTCGTTTTGGTCTAAAACAGCTTGTTTCGTTGTATTACGCACGAATACAAGCTTTTCGAGCAGTTATGAGAAAAAGTTTTGACGCGTATCACATGGACACTTGTAAAACCGATGTGTTCAGATCTAGCTCGTTTAGGTCTAAAACAGCTTGTTTCGTTGTATTAGGCACGAATACATGCTTTTCGCGCAGTTATAAGAGAAAAAGTTTTGACGCGTATCACATAGACACTTGTAAAACCGATGTGTTCAGATCTAGCTCGTTTTGGTCTAAAACAGCTTGTTTCGTTGTATTACGACGAATACAAGTTTTTCGAGCAGTTATGAGAAAAAGATTTGACGCGCATCACATGGACACTTGTAAAACCGATGTGTTCAGATCTAGCTCGTTTAGGTCTAAAACAGCTTGTTTCGTTGTATTGAGCACGAATACATGCTTTTCGCGCAGTTATAAGAGAAAGTTTTGACGCCTGTCACAGGGAGACGTAAAATCGATATGTTCAGATCTAGCTCGCTTTGGTCTAAAACAGCTTGTTTCGTTGTATTAAGCACGAATAAAAGCTTTTCGAGCAGTTATAAGAAGTTTTGACGCGTATCACATGGACACTTGTAAAACCGATGTGCTCAGATCTAGCTCGTTTAGGTCTAAAACAGCTTGTTTCGTTGTATTAAGCACGAATACATGCTTTTCGCGCAGTTATAAGAGAAAAAGTTTTGACGCGTATTACATAGACACTTGTAAAACCGATGTGTTCAGATCTAGCTCGTTTTGGTCTAAAACAGCTTGTTTCGTTGTATTAAGCACGAATACAAGCTTTGGCGCAGTTATAAGAGAAAAACTTTTGACGCGTATCACAAGGGCTTGTGAAACCGATGTGTTCAGATTTAGCTCGTTTTGGTCTAAAACAGCTTGTTTGGTTGTATTAAGCACGAATACAAGCTTTTCGCGCAGTTATAAGAGAAAAAGTTTTGACGCCTGTCACAGGGAGACTTGTAAAACCGATGTGTTCAGATCTAGCTCGTTTTGGTCTAAAACAGCTTGTTTCGTTGTATTAAGCACGAATACAAGCTTTTCGAGCAGTTATCAGAAGAAGTTTTGACGCGTGTCACATGGACACTTGTAAAACCGATGTGTTCAGATCTAGCTCGTATAGGTCTAAAACAGCTTGTTTCGTTGTATTAAGCACCAATACATGCTTTTCGCGCAGTTATAAGAGAAAACGTTTTGACGCGTATCACATAGACACTTGTAAAACCGATGTGTTCAGATCTAGCTCGTTTTGGTCTAAAACAGCTTGTTTCGTTGTATTACGCACGAATACCAGCTTTTCGAGCAGTTATAAGAGAAAAAGTTTTGACGCGAATCACATGGACACTTGTAAAACCGATGTGTTCAGATCTAGCTCGTTTTGGTGTAAAACAGCTTGTTTCGGTTTATTAAGCACGAATACATGCTTTGGCGCAGTTATAAGAGAAAAAATTTTGACGCGTATCACAAGAACACTTGTAAAACCGATGCTTTCAGATTAGCTCGTTTTCGTCTAAAACAGCTTGTTTCGTTGCATTATGCACGATACATGCTTTTCGCGCAGTTATAAGAGAAAAAGTTTTGACGCGTATCACATAGACACTTGTAAAACCGATGTGTTCAGATCTAGCTCGTTTTGGTCTAAAACAGCTTGTTTCGTTGTATTACGACGAATACAAGTTTTTCGAGCAGTTATGAGAAAAAGTTTTGACGCGCATCACATGGACACTTGTAAAACCGATGTGTTCAGATCTAGCTCGTTTAGGTCTAAAACAGCTTGATTCGTTGTATTGAGCACGAATACATGCTTTTCGCGCAGTTATAAGAGAAAGTTTTGACGCCTGTCACAGGGAGACGTAAAATCGATATGTTCAGATCTAGCTCGCTTTGGTCTAAAACAGCTTGTTTCGTTGTATTAAGCACGAATACAAGCTTTTCGAGCAGTTATCAGAAGTTTTGACGCGTATCACATGGACACTTGTAAAACCGATGTGCTCAGATCTAGCTCGTTTAGGTCTAAAACAGCTTGTTTCGTTGTATTAAGCACGAATACATGCTTTTCGCGCAGTTATAAGAGAAAAAGATTTGACGCGTATTACATAGACACTTGTAAAACCGATGTGTTCAGATCTAGCTCGTTTTGGTCTAAAACAGCTTGTTTCGTTGTATTAAGCACGAATACAAGCTTTGGCGCAGTTATAAGAGAAAAACTTTTGACGCGTATCACAAGGGCTTGTGAAACCGATGTGTTCAGATTTAGCTCGTTTTGGTCTAAAACAGCTTGTTTGGTTGTATTAGGCACGAATACAAGCTTTTCGCGCAGTTATAAGAGAAAAAGTTTTGACGCCTGTCACAGGGAGACTTGTAAAACCGATGTGTTCAGATCTAGCTCGTTTTGGTCTAAAACAGCTTGTTTCGTTGTATTAAGCACGAATACAAGCTTTTCGAGCAGTTATCAGAAGAAGTTTTGACGCGTGTCACATGGACACTTGTAAAACCGATGTGTTCAGATCTAGCTCGTATAGGTCTAAAACAGCTTGTTTCGTTGTATTAAGCACCAATACATGCTTTTCGCGCAGTTATAAGAGAAAACGTTTTGACGCGTATCACATAGACACTTGTAAAACCGATGTGTTCAGATCTAGCTCGTTTTGGTCTAAAACAGCTTGTTTCGTTGTATTACGCACGAATACCAGCTTTTCGAGCAGTTATAAGAGAAAAAGTTTTGACGCGTATTACATGGACACTTGTAAAACCGATGTGTTCAGATCTAGCTCGTTTTGGTGTAAAACAGCTTGTTTCGGTTTATTAAGCACGAATACATGCTTTGGCGCAGTTATAAGAGAAAAACTTTTGACGCGTATCACAAGAACACTTGTAAAACCGATGCGTTCAGATTAGCTCGTTTTCGTCTAAAACAGCTTGTTTCGTTGCATTATGCACGAATACATGCTTTTCGCGCAGTTATAAGAGAAAAAGTTTTGACGCGTATCACATAGACAATTGTAAAACCGATGTGTTCAGATCTAGCTCGTTTTGGTCTAAAACAGCTTGTTTCGTTGTAATACGCACGAATACAAGCTTTTCGAGCAGTTATGAGAAAAAGTTTTGACGCGTATCACATGGACACTTGTAAAACCGATGTGTTCAGATCTAGCTCGTTTCGGTCTAAAACAGCTTGTTTCGTTGTATTAAGCACGAATACATGCTTTTCGCGCAGTTATAAGAGAAAAAGTTTTGACGCCTGTCACAGGGAGACTTGTAAAACCGATGTGTTCAGATCTAGCTCGTTTTGGTCTAAAACAGCTTGTTTCGTTGTATTAAGCACGAATACAAGCTTTTCGAGCAGTTATCAGAAGAAGTTTTGACGCGTGTCACATGGACACTTGTAAAACCGATGTGTTCAGATCTAGCTCGTATAGTTCTAAAACAGCTTGTTTCGTTGTATTAAGCACCAATACATCCTTTTCGCGCAGTTATAAGAGAAAACGTTTTGACGCGTATCACATAGACACTTGTAAAACCGATGTGTTCAGATCTAGCTCGTTTTGGTCTAAAACAGCTTGTTTCGTTGTAATACGCACGAATACAAGCTTTTCGAGCAGTTATAAGAGAAAAAGTTTTGACGCGTATCACATGGACACTTGTAAAACCGATGTGTTCAGATCTAGCTCGTTTTGGTGTAAAACAGCTTGTTTCGGTTTATTAAGCACGAATACATGCTTTGGCGCAGTTATAAGAGAAAAACTTTTGACGCGTATCACAAGGGCTTGTAAAACCGATGTATTCAGATTTAGCTCGTTTTGGTCTAAAACAGCTTGTTTGGTTGTATTAAGCACGATGACAAGCTTTTCGCGCAGTTATAAGAGAAAAAGTTTTGACGCGTGTCACATGGACACTTGTAAAACCGATGTGTTCAGATCTAGCTCGTATAGGTCTAAAACAGCTTGTTTCGTTGTGTTTGGCCGATGTAACACTTGCCACATGACAGACGCAGAGAATAAACAACTCCTTCCTGGCAAGACACGAATTGTTTCGCGTGCCTTATCAAGCAGCTGCGCGGTTCTCTTTCCACTGCATTTACTTTTCTGACCACACTAGACAGTCGCTTAGGCGCCGAGAAGACCACTTCATTGCCAGCATGTTTCCCAATTCTTTTCAAGTTGTGCGAGATTTGGTGCAGATACGGTACCACGGCAATGCTTTTCTTTTCCTCTTGTCTCGCTTCACCTATCCTATCAAATCATCAAATCAGATCTAGCTCGTTTTGGTCTAAAACAACTTGCTTCGTTGTAATACGCACGAATACAAGCTTTTCGAGCAGTTATGAGAAAACGTTTTGACGCGTATCACATGGACACTTGTAAAACCGATGTGTTCAGATCTAGCTCGTTTAGGTCTAAAACAGCTTGTTTCGTTGTATTAAGCACGAATACTTGCTTTTCGCGCAGTTATAAGAGAAAAAGTTATGACGCGTATCACATAGACACTTGTAAAACCGATGTGTTCAGATCTAGCTCGTTTTGGTCTGAAACAGCTTGTTTCGTTGTATTACGCACGAATACAAGCTTTTCGAGCAGTTATGAGAAAAAGTTTTGACGCGTATCACATGGACACTTGTAAAACCGATGTGTTCAGATCTAGCTCGTTTAGGTCTAAAACAGCTTGTTTCGTTGTATTAAGCACGAATACATGCTTTTCGCGCAGTCATAAGAGAAAAAGTTTTGACGCGTATCACATAGACACTTGTAAAACCGATGTGTTCAGATCTAGCTCGTTTTGGTCTAAAACAGCTTGTTTCGTTGTATTACGCACGAATACAAGCTTTTTGAGCAGTTATGAGAAAAAGTTTTGACGCGTATCACATGGACACTTGTAAAATCGATGTGTTCAGATCTAGCTCGTTTAGGTCTAAAACAACTTGTTTCGTTGTATTAAGCACGAATACATGCTTTTCGCGCAGTTATAAGAGAAAAAGTTTTGACGCGTATCACATAGACACTTGTAAAACCGATGTGCTCAGATCTAGCTCGTTTTGGTCTAAAACAGCTTGTTTCGTTGTAATAAGCACGAATACAAGCTTTTCGAGCAGTTATGAGAAAAAGTTTTGACGCGTATCACATGGACACTTGTAAAACCGATGTGTTCAGATCTAGCTCGTTTAGGTCTAAAACAGCTTGTTTCGTTGTATTAAGCACGAATACATGCTTTTCGCGCAGTTATAAGAGAAAAAGTTTTGACGCGTATCACATAGACACTTGTAAAACCGATGTGTTCAGATCTAGCTCGTTTTGGTCTAAAACAGCGTGTTTCGTTGTATTGAGCACGAATACATGCTTTTCGCGCAGTTATAAGAGAAAAAGTTTTGACGCCTGTCACAGGGAGACATAAAACCGATATGTTCAGATCTTGCTCGCTTTGGTCTAAAACAGCTTGTTTCGTTGTATTAAGCACGAACACAAGCTTTTCGAGCAGTTATCAGAAGTTTTGACGCGTATCACATGGACACTTGTAAAACCGATGTGTTCAGATCTAGCTCGTTTAGGTCTAAAACAGCTTGTTTCGTTGTATTAAGCACGAATACATGCTTTTCGCGCAGTTATAAGAGAAAAAGTTTTGACGCGTATTACATAGACACTTGTAAAACCGATGTGTTCAGATCTAGCTCGTTTTGGTCTAAAACAGCTTGTTTCGTTGTATTACGCACGAATACAAGCTTTTCGAGCAGTTATGAGAAAAAGTTTTGACGCGTATCACATGGACACTTGTAATACCGATGTGTTCAGATCTAGCTCGTTTAGGTCTAAAACAGCTTGTTTCGTTGTATTAAGCACGAATACATGCTTTTCGCGCAGTTATAAGAGAAAAAGTTTTGACGCGTATCACATAGACACTTGTAAAACCGATGTGTTCAGATCTAGCTCGTTTTGGTCTAAAACAGCTTGTTTCGTTGTATTACGACGAATACAAGCTTTTCGAGCAGTTATGAGAAAAAGTTTTGACGCGTATCACATGGACACTTGTAAAACCGATGTGTTCAGATCTAGCTCGTTTAGGTCTAAAACAGCTTGTTTCGTTGTATTGATCACGAATACATGCTTTTCGCGCAGTTATAAGAGAAAAAGTTTTGACGCCTGTCACAGGGAGACGTAAAACCGATATGTTCAGATCTAGCTCGCTTTGGTCTAAAACAGCTTGTTTCGTTGTATTAAGCACGAATACAAGCTTTTCGAGCAGTTATCAGAAGTTTTGACGCGTATCACATGGACACTTGTAAAACCGATGTGTTAGATCTAGCTCGTTTTTGTCTAAAACAGCTTGTTTCGTTGTATTAAGCACGAATACAAGCTTTTCGAGCAGTTATCTGAAGAAGTTTTGACGCGTGTCACATGGACACTTGTAAAACTGATGTGTTCAGATCTACCTCGTATAGGTCTAAAACAGCTTGTTTTGTTGTATTAAGCACCAATACATGCTTTTCGCGCAGTTATAAGAGAAAACGTTTTGACGCGTATCACATAGACGCTTGTAAAACCGATGTGTTCAGATCTAGCTCGTTTTGGTCTAAAACAGCTTGTTTCGTTGTATTAAGCACGAATACAAGCTTTGGCGCAGTTATAAGAGAAAAACTTTTGACGCGTATCACAAGGGCTTGTGAAACCGATGTGTTCAGATTTAGCTCGTTTTGGTCTAAAACAGCTTGTTTGGTTGTATTAAGCACGAATACAAGCTTTTCGCGCAGTTATAAGAGAAAAAGTTTTGACGCCTGTCACAGGGAGACTTGTAAAACCGATGTGTTCAGATCTAGCTCGTTTTGGTCTAAAACAGCTTGTTTCGTTGTATTAAGCACGAATACAAGCTTTTCGAGCAGTTATCAGAAGAAGTTTTGACGCGTGTCACATGGACACTTGTAAAACCGATGTGTTCAGATCTAGCTCGTATAGGTCTAAAACAGCTTGTTTCGTTGTATTAAGCACCAATACATGCTTTTCGCGCAGTTATAAGAGAAAACGTTTTGACGCGTATCACATAGACACTTGTAAAACCGATGTGTTCAGATCTAGCTCGTTTTGGTCTAAAACAGCTTGTTTCGTTGTATTACGCACGAATACCAGCTTTTCGAGCAGTTATAAGAGAAAAAGTTTTGACGCGAATCACATGGACACTTGTAAAACCGATGTGTTCAGATCTAGCTCGTTTTGGTGTAAAACAGCTTGTTTCGGTTTATTAAGCACGAATACATGCTTTGGCGCAGTTATAAGAGAAAAAATTTTGACGCGTATCACAAGAACACTTGTAAAACCGATGCTTTCAGATTAGCTCGTTTTCGTCTAAAACAGCTTGTTTCGTTGCATTATGCACGATACATGCTTTTCGCGCAGTTATAAGAGAAAAAGTTTTGACGCGTATCACATAGACACTTGTAAAACCGATGTGTTCAGATCTAGCTCGTTTTGGTCTAAAACAGCTTGTTTCGTTGTAATACGCACGAATACAAGCTTTTCGAGCAGTTATGAGAAAAAGTTTTGACGCGTATCACATGGACACTTGTAAAACCGATTTGTTCAGATCTAGCTCGTTTCGGTCTAAAACAGCTTGTTTCGTTGTATTAAGCACGAATACATGCTTTTCGCGCAGTTATAAGAGAAAAAGTTTTGACGCGTATCACATAGACACTTGTAAAACCGATGTGTTCAGATCTAGCTCGTTTTAATCTAAAACAGCTTGTTTCGTTGTATTACGCACGAATACAAGCTTTTCGAGCAGTTATGAGAAAAAGTTTTGACGCATGGACACTTGTAAAACCGATGGGTTCAGATCTAGCTCGTTTAGGTCTAAAACAGCTTGTTTCGTTGTATTAAGCACGGATACAAGCTTTTCGAGCATTTATGAGAAAAAGTTTTGACGCGTATCACATAGACACTTGTAAAACCGATGTGTTCAGATCTAGCTCGTTTAGGTCTAAAACAGCTTGTTTCGTTGTATTAAGCACGAATACATGCTTTTCGCGCAGTTATAAGAGAAAAAGTTTTGACGCGTATCACATGGACACTTGTAAAACCGATGTGTTCAGATCTAGCTCGTTTTGGTGTAAAACAGCTTGTTTCGGTTTATTAAGCACGAATACATGCTTTGGCGCAGTTATAAGAGAAAAACTTTTGACGCATAAAACAAGGACTTTTAAAACCGATGGGTTCAGATTTAGCTCGTTTTGGTCTAAAACAGCTTGTTTGATTGTATTAAGCACGAATACATGCTTTTCGCGCAGTTATAAGAGAAAAAGTTTTGACGCGTATCACATAGACACTTGTAAAACCGATGTGTTCAGATCTGGCTCGTTTTGGTATAAAAGAGCTTGTTTCGTTGTATTACGCACGAATACAAGCTTTTCTAGCAGTTATGAGAAAAAGTTTTGACGCGTATCACATGGACACTTGTAAAATCGATGTGTTCAGATCTAGCTCGTTTAGGTCTAAAACAGCTTGTTTCGTTGTATTAAGCACGAATACATGCTTTTCGCGCAGTTATAAGAGAAAAAGTTTTGACGCGTATCACATAGACACTTGTAAAACCGATGTGTTCAGATCTAGCTCGTTTTGGTCTAAAACAGCTTGTTTCGTTGTATTAAGCACGAATGCAAGCTTTTCGAGCAGTTATCAGAAGTTTTGACGCGTATCACATGGACACTTGTAAAACCGATGTGTTCAGATCTAGCTTGTTTAGGTCTAAAACAGCTTGTTTCGTTGTATTAAGCACGAATACATGCTTTTCGCGCAGTTATAAGAGAAAACGTTTTGACGCGTATCACATAGACACTAGTAAAACCGATGTGTTCAGATCTAGCTCGTTTTGGTCTAAAACAGCTTCTTTCGTTGTATTACGCATGAATACAAGCTTTTCGAGCAGTTATAAGAGAAAAAGTTTTGACGCGTATCACATAGACACTTGTAAACCGATGTGTTCAGATCTAGCTCGTTTAGGTCTAAAACAGCTTGTTTCGTTGTATTAAGCACGAATACATGCTTTTCGCGCAGTTATAAGAGAAAAAGTTTTGACGCGTATCACATGGACACTTGTAAAACCGATGAGTTTAGATCTAGCTCGTTTAGGTCTAAAACAGCTTGGTTCGTTGTATTAAGCAAGAATACATGCTTTTCGCGCAGTTATAAGAGAAAAAGTTTTGACGCGTATCACATGGACACTTGTAAAACCGATGAGTTCAGATCTAGCTCGTTTAGGTCTAAAACAGCTTGTTTCGTTGTATTAAGCACGAATACATGCTTTTCGCGCAGTTATAAGAGAAAAAGTTTTGACGCGTATCACATAGACACTTGTAAAACCGATGTGTTCAGATCTAGCTCGTTTTGGTCTAAAACAACTTGCTTCGTTGTAATACGCACGAATACAAGCTTTTCGAGCAGTTATGAGAAAAAGTTTTGACGCGTATCACATAGACACTTGTAAAACCGATGTGTTCAGATCTAGCTCGTTTTGGTCTAAAACAGCTTGTTTCGTTGTATTACGCGCGAATACAAGCTTTTTGAGCAGTTATGAGAAAAGGTTTTGACGCGTATCACATGGACACTTGTAAAATCGATGTGTTCAGATCTAGCTCGTTTAGGTCTAAAACAACTTGTTTCGTTGTATTAAGCACGAATACATGCTTTTCGCGCAGTTATAAGAGAAAAAGTTTTGACGCGTATCACATAGACACTTGTAAAACCGATGTGTTCAGATCTAGCTCGTTTTGGTCTAAAACAGCTTGTTTCGTTGTAATAAGCACGAATACAAGCTTTTCGAGCAGTTATGAGAAAAAGTTTTGACGCGTATCACATGGACACTTGTAAAACCGATGTGTTCAGATCTAGCGCGTTTCGTTGTATTAAGCACGAATACATGCTTTTCGCGCAGTTATAAGAGAAAACGTTTTGACGCGTATTACATAGACACTTGTAAAACCGATGTGTTCAGATCTAGCTCGTTTTGGTCTGAAACAGCTTGTTTCGTTGTATTTCGCACGAATACAAGCTTTTCGAGCAGTTATGAGAAAAAGTTTTGACGCGTATCACATGGACACTTGTAAAACCGATGTGTTCATATCTAGCTCGTTTAGGTCTAAAACAGCTTGTTTCGTTGTATTAGGCACGAATACATGCTTTTCGCGCAGTTATAAGAGAAAAAGTTTTGACGCGTATCACATAGACACTTGTAAAACCGATGTGTTCAGATCTAGCTCGTTTTGGTCTAAAACAGCTTGTTTCGTTGTAATACGCACGAATACAAGCTTTTCGAGCAGTTATGAGAAAAAGTTTTGACGCGTATCACATGGACACTTGTAAAACCGATGTGTTCAGATCTAGCTCGTTTAGGTCTAAAACAGCTTGTTTCGTTGTATTACGCACGAATACAAGCTTTTCGAGCAGTTATGAGAAAAAGTTTTGACGCGTATCACATTGACACTTGTAAAACCGATGTCTTCAGATCTAGCTCGTTTTGGTCAAAACAGCTTGTTTCGTTGTATTAAGCACGAATGCAAGCTTTTCGAGCAGTTATCAGAAGTTTTGACGCGTATCACATGGACACTTGTAAAACCGATGTGTTCAGATCTAGCTCGTTTAGGTCTAAAACAGCTTGTTTCGTTGTATTACGCACGAATACAAGCTTTTCGAGCAGTTATGAGAAAAAGTTTTGACGCGTATCACATAGACACTTGTAAAACCGATGTGTTCAGATCTAGCTCGTTTAGGTCTAAAACAGCTTGTTTCGTTGTATTAAGCACGAATACATGCTTTTCGCGCAGTTATAAGAGAAAAAGTTTTGACGCGTATTACATAGACACTTGTAAAACCGATGTGTTCAGATCTAGCTCGTTTTGGTCTAAAACAGCTTGTTTCGTTGTATTACGCACGAATACAAGCTTTTCGAGCAGTTATGAGAAAAAGTTTTGACGCGTATCACATGGACACTTGTAAAACCGATGTGTTCAGATCTAGCTCGTTTAGGTCTAAAACAGCTTGTTTCTTTGCATTACGCACGAATACAAGCTTTTTGAGCAGTTATGAGAAAAGGTTTTGACGCGTATCACATGGACACTTGTAAAATCGATGTGTTCAGATCTAGCTCGTTTAGGTCTAAAACAACTTGTTTCGTTGTATTAAGCACGAATACATGCTTTTCGCGCAGTTAAAAGAGAAAAAGTTTTGACGCGCGTCACATAGACACTTGAAAAACCGATGTGTTCAGATCTAGCTCGTTTTGGTCTAAAACAGCTTGTTTCGTTGTAATAAGCACGAATACAAGCTTTTCGAGCAGTTATGAGAAAAAGTTTTGACGCGTATCACATGGACACTTGTAAAACCGATGTGTTCAGATCTAGCGCGTTTCGTTGTATTAAGCACGAATACATGCTTTTCGCGCAGTTATAAGAGAAAAAGTTTTGACGCGTATTACATAGACACTTGTAAAACCGATGTGTTCAGATCTAGCTCGTTTTGGTCTGAAACAGCTTGTTTCGTTGTATTTCGCACGAATACAAGCTTTTCGAGCAGTTATGAGAAAAAGTTTTGACGCGTATCACATGGACACTTGTAAAACCGATGTGTTCAGATCTAGCTCGTTTAGGTCTAAAACAGCTTGTTTCGTTGTATTAAGCACGAATACATGCTTTTCGCGCAGTTATAGGAGAAAAAGTTTTGACGCGTATCACATAGACACTTGTAAAACCGATGTGTTCAGATCTAGCTCGTTTTGGTCTAAAACAGCTTGTTTCGTTGTATTACGCACGAATACAAGCTTTTCGAGCAGTTATGAGAAAAAGTTATGACGCGTATCACATGGACACTTGTAAAACCGATGTGTTCATATCTAGCTCGTTTAGGTCTAAAACAGCTTGTTTCGTTGTATTTAGCACGAATACATGCTTTTCGCGCAGTTATAAGAGAAAAAGTTTTGACGCGTATCACATAGACACTTGTAAAACCGATGTGTTCAGATCTAGCTCGTTTTGGTCTAAAACAGCTTGTTTCGTTGTAATACGCACGAATACAAGCTTTTCGAGCAGTTGTGAGAAAATGTTTTGACGCGTATCACATGGACACTTGTAAAACCGATGTGTTCAGATCTAGCTCGTTTAGGTCTAAAACAGCTTGTTTCGTTGTATTACGCACGAATACAAGCTTTTCGAGCAGTTATGAGAAAAAGTTTTGACGCGTATCACATAGACACTTGTAAAACCGATGTGTTCAGATCTAGCTCGTTTTGGTCAAAACAGCTTGTTTCGTTGTATTAAGCACGAATGCAAGCTTTTCGAGCAGTTATCAGAAGTTTTGACGCGTATCACATGGACACTTGTAAAACCGATGTGTTCAGATCTAGCTCGTTTAGGTCTAAAACAGCTTGTTTCGTTGTATTACGCACGAATACAAGCTTTTCGAGCAGTTATGAGAAAAAGTTTTGACGCGTATCACATAGACACTTGTAAAACCGATGTGTTCAGATCTAGCTCGTTTTGGTCTAAAACAGCTTGTTTCGTTGTATTACGCACGAATACAAGCTTTTCGAGCAGTTATGAGAAAAAGTTTTGACGCGTATCACATGGACACTTGTAAAACCGATGTGTTCAGATCTAGCTCGTTTAGGTCTAAAACAGCTTGTTTCGTTGTATTAAGCACGAATACATGCTTTTCGCGCAGTTATAAGAGAAAAAGTTTTGACGCGTATCACATAGACACTTGTAAAACCCATGTGTTCAGATCTAGCTCGTTTTGGTCTAAAACAGCTTGTTTCGTTGTATTAAGCACGAATGCAAGCTTTTCGAGCAGTTATCAGAAGTTTTGACGCGTATCACATGGACACTTGTAAAACCGATGTGTTCAGATCTAGCTCGTTTAGGTCTAAAACAGCTTGTTTCGTTGTATTACGCACGAATACAAGCTTTTCGAGCAGTTATGAGAAAAAGTTTTGACGCGTATCACATAGACACTTGTAAAACCGATGTGTTCAGATCTAGCTCGTTTAGGTCTAAAACAGCTTGTTTCGTTGTATTAAGCACGAATACATGCTTTTCGCGCAGTTATAAGAGAAAAAGTTTTGACGCGTATTACATAGACACTTGTAAAACCGATGTGTTCAGATCTAGCTCGTTTTGGTCTAAAACAGCTTGTTTCGTTGTATTACGCACGAATACAAGCTTTTCGAGCAGTTATGAGAAAAAGTTTTGACGCGTATCACATGGACACTTGTAAAACCGATGTGTTCAGATCTAGCTCGTTTAGGTCTAAAACAGCTTGTTTCGTTGTATTGAGCACGAATACATGCTTTTCGCGCAGTTATAAGAGAAAAAGTTTTGACGCCTGTCACAGGGAGACGTAAAACCGATATGTTCAGATCTAGCTCGCTTTGGTCTAAAACAGCTTGTTTCGTTGTATTAAGCACGAATACAAGCTTTTCGAGCAGTTATCAGAAGTTTTGACGCGTATCACATGGACACTTGTAAAACCGATGTGTTCAGATCTAGCTCGTTTAGGTCTAAAGCAGCTTGTTTCGTTGTATTAAGCACGAATACATGCTTTTCGCGCAGTTATAAGAGAAAAAGTTTTGACGCGTATTACATAGACACTTGTAAAACCGATTTGTTCAGATCTAGCTCGTTTTGGTCTAAAACAGCTTGTTTCGTTGTATTAAGCACGAATACAAGCTTTGGCGCAGTTATAAGAGAAACTCTTTTGACGCGTATCACAAGGGCTTGTAAAACCGATGTGTTCAGATTTAGTTCGTTTTGGTCTAAAACAGCTTGTTTGGTTGTATTAAGCACGAATACAAGCTTTTCGCGCAGTTATAAGAGAAAAAGTTTTGACGCCTGTCACAGGGAGACTTGTAAAACCGATGTGTTCAGATCTAGCTCGTTTTGGTCTAAAACAGCTTGTTTCGTTGTATTAAGCGCGAATACAAGCTTTTCGAGCAGTTATCAGAAGAAGTTTTGACGCGTATCACATGGACACTTGTAAAACAGATGTGTTCAGATCTAGCTCGTTTTGGTGTAAAACAGCTTGTTTCGGTTTATTAAGCACGAATACATGCTTTGGCGCAGTTATAAGAGAAAAACTTTTGACGCGTATCACAAGAACACTTGTAAAACCGATGCGTTCAGATTAGCTCGTTTTGGTCTAAAACAGCTTGTTTCGTTGCATTATGCACGAATACATGCTTTTCGCGCAGTTATATAGGAGAAAACATTTTGACGCGTATCACATAGACACTTGTAAAACCGATGTGTTCAGATCTAGCTCGTTTTGGTCTAAAACAGCTTGTTTCGTTGTAATACGCACGAATACAATCTTTTCGAGCAGTTATGAGAAAAAGTTTTGATGCGTATCACATGGACACTTGTAAAACCGATGTGTTCAGATCTCGCTCGTTTAGGTCTAAAACAGCTTGTTTCGTTGTATTAAGCACGAATACATGCTTTTCGCGCAGTTATAAGAGAAAAAGTTTTGACGCGTATCATATAGACACTTGTAAAACCGATGTGTTCAGATCTAGCTTGTTTAGGTCTAAAACAGCTTGTTTCGTTGTATTAAGCACGAATACATGCTTTTCGCGCAGTTATAAGAGAAAACGTTTTGACGCGTATCACATAGACACTAGTAAAACCGATGTGTTCAGATCTAGCTCGTTTTGGTCTAAAACAGCTTCTTTCGTTGTATTACGCATGAATACAAGCTTTTCGAGCAGTTATAAGAGAAAAAGTTTTGACGCGTATCACATAGACACTTGTAAAACCGATGTGTTCAGATCTAGCTCGTTTAGGTCTAAAACAGCTTGTTTCGTTGTATTAAGCACGAATACATGCTTTTCGCGCAGTTATAAGAGAAAAAGTTTTGACGCGTATCACATGGACACTTGTAAAACCGATGAGTTCAGATCTAGCTCGTTTAGGTCTAAAACAGCTTGTTTCGTTGTATAAAGCACGAATACATGCTTTTCGCGCAGTTATAAGAGAAAAAGTTTTGACGCGTATCACATGGACACTTGTAAAACCGATGAGTTCAGATCTAGCTCGTTTAGGTCTAAAACAGCTTGTTTCGTTGTATTAAGCACGAATACATGCTTTTCGCGCAGTTATAAGAGAAAAAGTTTTGACGCGTATCACATAGACACTTGTAAAACCGATGTGTTCAGATCTAGCTCGTTTTGGTCTAAAACAACTTGCTTCGTTGTAATACGCACGAATACAAGCTTTTCGAGCAGTTATGAGAAAAAGTTTTGACGCGTATCACATAGACACTTGTAAAACCGGTGTGTTCAGATCTAGCTCGTTTTGGTCTAAAACAGCTTGTTTCGTTGTATTACGCACGAATACAAGCTTTTTGAGCAGTTATGAGAAAAGGTTTTGACGCGTATCACATGGACACTTGTAAAATCGATGTGTTCAGATCTAGCTCGTTTAGGTCTAAAACAACTTGTTTCGTTGTATTAAGCAAGAATACATGCTTTTCGCGCAGTTATAAGAGAAAAAGTTTTGACGCGTATCACATAGACACTTGTAAAACCGATGTGTTCAGATCTAGCTCGTTTTGGTCTAAAACAGCTTGTTTCGTTGTAATAAGCACGAATACAAGCTTTTCGAGCAGTTATGAGAAAAAGTTTTGACGCGTATCACATGGACACTTGTAAAACCGATGTGTTCAGATCTAGCGCGTTTCGTTGTATTAAGCACGAATACATGCTTTTCGCGCAGTTATAAGAGAAAAAGTTTTGACGCGTATTACATAGACACTTGTAAAACCGATGTGTTCAGATCTAGCTCGTTTTGGTCTGAAACAGCTTGTTTCGTTGTATTTCGCACGAATACAAGCTTTTCGAGCAGTTATGAGAAAAAGTTTTGACGCGTATCACATGGACACTTGTAAAACCGATGTGTTCAGATCTAGCTCGTTTAGGTCTAAAACAGCTTGTTTCGTTGTATTACGCACGAATACAAGCTTTTCGAGCAGTTATGAGAAAAAGTTTTGACGCGTATCACATAGACACTTGTAAAACCGATGTGTTCAGATCTAGCTCGTTTTGGTCAAAACAGCTTGTTTCGTTGTATTAAGCACGAATGCAAGCTTTTCGAGCAGTTATCAGAAGTTTTGCGCGTATCACATGGACACTTGTAAAACCGATGTGTTCAGATCTAGCTCGTTTAGGTCTAAAACAGCTTGTTTCGTTGTATTACGCACGAATACAAGCTTTTCGAGCAGTTATGAGAAAAAGTTTTGACGCGTATCACATAGACACTTGTAAAACCGATGTGTTCAGATCTAGCTCGTTTAGGTCTAAAACAGCTTGTTTCGTTGTATTAAGCACGAATACATGCTTTTCGCGCAGTTCTAGGAGAAAAAGTTTTGACGCGTATCACATAGACACTTGTAAAACCGATGTGTTCAGATCTAGCTCGTTTTGGTCTAAAACAGCTTGTTTCGTTGTATTACGCACGAATACAAGCTTTTCGAGCAGTTATGAGAAAAAGTTTTGACGCGTATCACATGGACATTTGTAAAACCGATGTGTTCATATCTAGCTCGTTTAGGTCTAAAACAGCTTGTTTCGTTGTATTAAGCACGAATACATGCTTTTCGCGCAGTTATAAGAGAAAAAGTTTTGACGCGTATCACATAGACACTTGTAAAACCGATGTGTTCAGATCTAGCTCGTTTTGGTCTAAAACAGCTTGTTTCGTTGTAATACGCACGAATACAAGCTTTTCGAGCAGTTATGAGAAAAAGTTTTGACGCGTATCACATGGACACTTGTAAAACCGATGTGTTCAGATCTAGCTCGTTTAGGTCTAAAACAGCTTGTTTCGTTGTATTACGCACGAATACAAGCTTTTCGAGCAGTTATGAGAAAAAGTTTTGACGCGTATCACATAGACACTTGTAAAACCGATGTGTTCAGATCTAGCTCGTTTTGGTCAAAACAGCTTGTTTCGTTGTATTAAGCACGAATGCAAGCTTTTCGAGCAGTTATCAGAAGTTTTGCGCGTATCACATGGACACTTGTAAAACCGATGTGTTCAGATCTAGCTCGTTTAGGTCTAAAACAGCTTGTTTCGTTGTATTACGCACGAATACAAGCTTTTCGAGCAGTTATGAGAAAAAGTTTTGACGCGTATCACATAGACACTTGTAAAACCGATGTGTTCAGATCTAGCTCGTTTAGGTCTAAAACAGCTTGTTTCGTAGTATTAAGCACGAATACATGCTTTTCGCGCAGTTATAAGAGAAAAAGTTTTGACGCGTATTACATAGACACTTGTAAAACCGATGTGTTCAGATCTAGCTCGTTTTGGTCTAAAACAGCTTGTTTCGTTGTATTACGCACGAATACAAGCTTTTCGAGCAGTTATGAGAAAAAGTTTTGACGCGTATCACATGGACACTTGTAAAACCGATGTGTTCAGATCTAGCTCGTTTAGGTCTAAAACAGCTTGTTTCGTTGTACTGAGCACGAATACATGCTTTTCGCGCAGTTATAAGAGAAAAAGTTTTGACGCCTGTCACAGGGAGACGTAAAACCGATATGTTCAGATCTAGCTCGCTTTGGTCTAAAACAGCTTGTTTCGTTGTATTAAGCACGAATACAAGCTTTTCGAGCAGTTATCAGAAGTTTTGACGCGTATCACATGGACACTTGTAAAACCGATGTGTTCAGATCTAGCTCGTTTAGGTCTAAAGCAGCTTGTTTCGTTGTATTAAGCACGAATACATGCTTTTCGCGCAGTTATAAGAGAAAAAGTTTTGACGCGTATTACATAGACACTTGTAAAACCGATTTGTTCAGATCTAGCTCGTTTTGGTCTAAAACAGCTTGTTTCGTTGTAATACGCACGAATACAAGCTTTTCGAGCAGTTATGAGAAAAAGTTTTGACGCGTATCACATGGACACTTGTAAAACCGATGTGTTCAGATCTAGCTCGTTTAGGTCTAAAACAGCTTGTTTCGTTGTATTACGCACGAATACAAGCTTTTCGAGCAGTTATGAGAAAAAGTTTTGACGCGTATCACATAGACACTTGTAAAACCGATGTGTTCTGATCTAGCTCGTTTTGGTCAAAACAGCTTGTTTCGTTGTATTAAGCACGAATGCAAGCTTTTCGAGCAGTTATCAGAAGTTTTGCGCGTATCACATGGACACTTGTAAAACCGATGTGTTCAGATCTAGCTCGTTTAGGTCTAAAACAGCTTGTTTCGTTGTATTACGCACGAATACAAGCTTTTCGAGCAGTTATGAGAAAAAGTTTTGACGCGTATCACATAGACACTTGTAAAACCGATGTGTTCAGATCTAGCTCGTTTAGGTCTAAAACAGCTTGTTTCGTAGTATTAAGCACGAATACATGCTTTTCGCGCAGTTATAAGAGAAAAAGTTTTGACGCGTATTACATAGACACTTGTAAAACCGATGTGTTCAGATCTAGCTCGTTTTGGTCTAAAACAGCTTGTTTCGTTGTATTACGCGCCTGTCCTGTCCACTTCTGTGTCGTCCGTGTCCTTTTTGCGCTATGTTTTCTAAGAACTGTTACCAACTAGCCCAAATCAAGCTACTGTTACTGTAGACGTCGGAAATCAAGGTTTCCCTTGCGTGTGGAGTCAGACACGGGCGCTACGGTGGCTGTAATACCGAGGCAACAGTTCAAGACACTTATACCGCCTTTAAAACTCCACCCGACGGAGCTACGACTGAAGACGTACCAATTACCGTAGACGTCGGAAATCAAGGTGTCCCCTTGCGTGTGGAGTTAGACACGGGCGCTACGGTGGCTGTAATACCGAGGCAACAGTTCAAGACACTTAGACCGCCTTTAAAGCTCCACCCGACGGAACTACGACTGAAAACGTACCCACTACCGTAGACGTCGGAAATTAAGGTGTCCCCTTGCGTGTGTAGTTAGACACGGGCGCTACGGTGGCTGTAATATCGAGGCAACAGTTCAAGACACTTAGACCGCCTTTAAAACTTCACCCGGCGGAACTACGACTGAAAACGTACCCATTACCGTACACGTCGGAAATCAAGGTGTCCCCTTGCGTGTGGAGTTTGACGCGGGCGCTACGGTGGCTGTAATATCGAGGCAACAGTTCAAGACACTTAGACCGCCCTTAAAACTCCACTCGACAGAACTACAACTGAAAACGTACCCATTACCGTAGACGTCGGAAATCAAGGTGTCCCCTTGCGTAGGAGTTAGACACGGGCGCTACGGTGGCTGTAATATCGAGGCAACAGTTCAAGACACTTAGACCGCCTTTAAAACTCCACCCGACGGACCTACGACTGAAAACGTACCCATTACTGTAGACGTCGGAAATCAAGGTGTACCCTTGCGTGTGGAGTTAGACACGGGTGCTACGGTGGCTGTAATACCGAGGCAACAGTTCAAAACACTTAGACCGCCTTTAAAACTCCACCCGACGGAACTACGACTGAAAACGTACCCATTACTGTGGACGTCGGAAATCAAGGTGTCCGCCTGCGTGTGGAGTTAGACACGGGCGCTACGGTGGCTGTAATATCGAGGCAACAGTTCAAGACACATAAACCGCTTTTAAAACTCCACCCGACGGAACTACGATTGAAAACGTACCCATTACCGTAGACGTCGGAAATCAAGGTGTCCCCTTGCGTGTGAAGTTAGACACGGGCGCTACGGTGGCTGTAATATCGAGGCAACAGTTCAAGACACTTAGACCGCCTTTAAAACTCCACCCGAAGGAACTACGACTGAAAACCTGCCCATTACCTTAGACGTCGGAAATCAAGGTGTCCCCTTACGTGTGGAGTTAGACACGGGCGCTACGGTGGCTGTAATATCGAGGCAACAGTTCAAGACACTTAGACCGCCTTTAAAACTCCACCCGACGGAACTACAACAGAAAACGTACCCATTACCGTAGACGTCGAAAATCAAGGTGTCCCCTTGCGTGTGGAGATAGACACGGGCGCTAAGGTGGCTGTAATATCGACGCAACAGTTCCAGGCACTTAGACCGCCTTTAAATCTCCACCCGACGGAACTATGTCTGAAAACGTACCCATTACCGTAGACGTCGGAAATCAAGGTGTCCCCTTGCGTATGGAATTAGACACAGGCGCTACGGTGGCTGTAATATCGACGCAACAGTTCCAGACACTTAGACCGCCTTTAAATCTCCACCCGACGGAACTATGACTGAAAACGTACCCATTACCGTAGACGTCGGAAATCAAGGTGTCCCCTTGCGTATGGAATTAGACACAGGCGCTACGGTGGCTGCAATATCGAGGCAACAGTTCAAGACACTTAGACCGCCTTTAAAACTCCACCCGACGGAACTACGACTGAAAACGTACCTATTGCTGTAGACGTCGGAAATCAAGGTGTCCCCTTGCGTGTGGAGTTAGACACGGGCGCTACGGTGGCTGTAATATCGAGGCAACAGTTCAAGACACTTAGACCGCCTTTAAAACTCCACCCGACGGAACTACGACTGAAAACGTACCCATTACTGTAGACGTCGGAAATCAAGGTTTTCCTTGCTTGTGGAGTTAGACACGGGCGCTACGGCGGCTGTAATACCGAGGCAACAGTTCAAGACACTTATACCGCCTTTAAAACTCCACCCGACGGAGCTACGACTGAAGACGTACCAATTACCGTAGACGTCAGAAATCAAGGTGTCCCCTTGCGTGTGGAGTTAGACACGGGCGCTACGGTGGCTGTAATACCGAGGCAACAGTTCAAGACACTTAGACCGCCTTTAAAGCTCCACCCGACGGAACTACGACTGAAAACGTACCCACTACCGTAGACGTCGGAAATTAAGGTGTCCCCTTGCGTGTGTAGTTAGACACGGGCGCTACGGTGGCTGTAATATCGAGGCAACAGTTCAAGACACTTAGACCGCCTTTAAAACTTCACCCGGCGGAACTACGACTGAAAACGTACCCATTACCGTAGACGTCGGAAATCAAGGTGTCCCCTTGCGTGTGGACATAGACACGGGCGCTACGGTGGCTGTAATATCGAGGCAACCGTTCAAGACACTTAGACCGCCTTTAAAACTCCACCCGACGGAACTACGACTGAAAACGTACCCATTACCGTAGACGTCGGAAATCAAGGTGTCCCCTTGCGTGTGGAGTTAGACACGGGCACTACGGTGGCTGTAATATCGAGGCAACAGTTCAAGACACTTATACCGCCTTTAAAACTCCACCCGACGGTACTACGACTGAAAACTTACCCATTACAGTAGACGTCGGAAATCAAGGTGTCCCCTTGCGTGTGGAGTTAGACACGGGCGCTACGGTGGCTGTAATAGCGAGGCAACAGATCAAGACACTTAGACCGCCTTTAAAACTCCACCCGACGGAACTACGACTGAAAACGTACCCATTACTGTGGACGTCGGAAATCAAGGTGTCCGCCTGCGTGTGGAGTTAGACACGGGCGCTACGGTGGCTGTAATATCGAGGCAACAGTTCAAGACACATAAACCGCTTTTAAAACTCCACCCGACGGAACTACGACTGAAAACGTACCCATTACCGTAGACGTCGGAAATCAAGGCGTCCCCTTGCGTGTGCAGCTAGACACGGGCGCTACGGTGGCTGTAATATCGAGGCAACAGTTCAAGACACTTAGACCGCCTTTAAAACTCCACCCGAAGGAACTACGACTGAAAACGTGCCCATTACCGTAGACGTCGGAAATCAAGGTGTCCCCTTACGTGTGGCGTTAGACACGGGCGCTACGGTGGCTGTAATATCGAGGCAACAGTTCAAGACACTTAAACCGGCTTTAAAACTCCACCCGGCGGAACTACGACTCAAAATGTACCCATTACCGTAGACGTCGGAAATCAAGGTGTCCCCTTGCGTGTGGACTTAGACACGGGCGCTGCGGTGGCTGTAATATCGAGGCAACCGTTCAAGACACTTAGACCGCCTTTAAAACTCCACCCGACGGAACTACGACTGAAAACGTACCCATTACCGTAGACGTCGGAAATCAAGGTGTCCCCTTGCGTAGGAGTTAGACACGGGCGCTACGGTGGCTGTAATATCGAGGCAACAGTTCTAGACACTTATACCGCCTTTAAAACTCCACCCGACGGTACTACGACTGAAAACTTACCCATTACCGTAGACGTCGGAAATCAAGGTGTCCCCTTGCGTGTAGAGTTAGACACGGGCGCTACGGTGGCTGTAATAGCGAGGCAACAGATCAAGACACTTAGACCGCCTTTAAAACTCCACCCGACGGAACTACGACTGAAAATGTACCCATTACCGTAGACGTCGGAAATCAAGGTGTCCCCTTGCGTGTGGACTTAGACACGGGCGCTACGGTGGCTGTAATATCGAGGCAACCGTTCAAGACACTTAGACCGCCTTTAAAACTCCACCCGACGGAACTACGACTGAAAACGTACCCATTACCGTAGACGTCGGAAATCAAGGTGTCCCCTTGCGTGTGGAGTTAGACACGGGCACTACGGTGGCTGTAATATCGAGGCAACAGTTCAAGACACTTATACCGCCTTTAAAACTCCACCCGACGGTACTACGACTGAAAACTTACCCATTACAGTAGACGTCGGAAATCAAGGTGTCCCCTTGCGTGTGGAGTTAGACACGGGCGCTACGGTGGCTGTAATAGCGAGGCAACAGATCAAGACACTTAGACCGCCTTTAAAACTCCACCCGACGGAACTACGACTGAAAACGTACCCATTACTGTGGACGTCGGAAATCAAGGTGTCCGCCTGCGTGTGGAGTTAGACACGGGCGCTACGGTGGCTGTAATATCGAGGCAACAGTTCAAGACACATAAACCGCTTTTAAAACTCCACCCGACGGAACTACGACTGAAAACGTACCCATTACCGTAGACGTCGGAAATCAAGGCGTCCCCTTGCGTGTGCAGCTAGACACGGGCGCTACGGTGGCTGTAATATCGAGGCAACAGTTCAAGACACTTAGACCGCCTTTAAAACTCCACCCGACGGAACTACGACTGAAAACGTACCCATTACTGTGGACGTCGGAAATCAAGGTGTCCGCTTGCGTGTGGAGTTAGACACGGGCGCTACGGTGGCTGTAATATCGAGGCAACAGTTCAAGACACTTAGACCGCCTTTAAAACTCCACCCGACGGAACTACGACTGAAAACGTACCCATTACTGTGGACGTCGGAAATCAAGGTGTCCGCCTGCGTGTGGAGTTAGACACGGGCGCTACGGTGGCTGTAATATCGAGGCAACAGTTCAAGACACATAAACCGCTTTTAAAACTCCACCCGACGGAACTACGATTGAAAACGTACCCATTACCGTAGACGTCGGAAATCAAGGTGTCCCCTTGCGTGTGAAGTTAGACACGGGCGCTACGGTGGCTGTAATATCGAGGCAACAGTTCAAGACACTTAGACCGCCTTTAAAACTCCACCCGAAGGAACTACGACTGAAAACGTGCCCATTACCTTAGACGTCGGAAATCAAGGTGTCCCCTTACGTGTGGAGTTAGACACGGGCGCTACGGTGGCTGTAATATCGAGGCAACAGTTCAAGACACTTAGACCGCCTTTAAAACTCCACCCGGCGGAACTATGACTGAAAATGTACCCATTACCGTAGACGTCGAAAATCAAGGTGTCCCCTTGCGTGTGGAGTTAGACACGGGCGCTACGGTGGCTGTAATATCGAGGACACAGTTCAAGACACTTAGACCGCCTTTAAAACTCCACCCGACGGAACTACAACAGAAAACGTACCCATTACCGTAGACGTCGAAAATCAAGGTGTCCCCTTGCGTGTGGAGATAGACACGGGCGCTAAGGTGGCTGTAATATCGACGCAACAGTTCCAGACACTTAGACCGCCTTTAAATCTCCACCCGACGGAACTATGACTGAAAACGTACCCATTACCGTAGACGTCGGAAATCAAGGTGTCCCCTTGCGTATGGAATTAGACACAGGCGCTACGGTGGCTGCAATATCGAGGCAACAGTTCAAGACACTTAGACCGCCTTTAAAACTCCACCCGACGGAACTACGACTGAAAACGTACCTATTGCTGTAGACGTCGGAAATCAAGGTGTCCCCTTGCGTGTGGAGTTAGACACGGGCGCTACGGTGGCTGTAATATCGAGGCAACAGTTCAAGACACTTAGACCGCCTTTAAAACTCCACCCGACGGAACTACGACTGAAAACGTACCCATTACTGTAGACGTCGGAAATCAAGGTTTTCCTTGCTTGTGGAGTTAGACACGGGCGCTACGGCGGCTGTAATACCGAGGCAACAGTTCAAGACACTTATACCGCCTTTAAAACTCCACCCGACGGAGCTACGACTGAAGACGTACCAATTACCGTAGACGTCAGAAATCAAGGTGTCCCCTTGCGTGTGGAGTTAGACACGGGCGCTACGGTGGCTGTAATACCGAGGCAACAGTTCAAGACACTTAGACCGCCTTTAAAGCTCCACCCGACGGAACTACGACTGAAAACGTACCCACTACCGTAGACGTCGGAAATTAAGGTGTCCCCTTGCGTGTGTAGTTAGACACGGGCGCTACGGTGGCTGTAATATCGAGGCAACAGTTCAAGACACTTAGACCGCCTTTAAAACTTCACCCGGCGGAACTACGACTGAAAACGTACCCATTACCGTAGACGTCGGAAATCAAGGTGTCCCCTTGCGTGTGGACTTAGACACGGGCGCTACGGTGGCTGTAATATCGAGGCAACAGTTCAAGACACTTAGACCGCCTTTAAAACTCCACCCGACGGAACTACGACTGAAAACGTACCCATTACCGTAGACGTCGGAAATCAAGGTGTCCCCTTGCGTGTGGAGTTAGACACGGGCGCTACGGTGGCTGTAATATCGAGGCAACCGTTCAAGACACTTAGACCGCCTTTAAAACTCCACCCGACAGAACTACGACTGAAAACGTACCCATTACCGTAGACGTCGGAAATCAAGGTGTCCCCTTGCGTGTGGAGTTAGACACGGGCGCTACGGTGGCTGTAATATCGAGGCAACAGTTCAAGACACTTATACCGCCTTTAAAACTCCACCCGACGGTACTACGACTGAAAACTTACCCATTACCGTAGACGTCGGAAAACAAGGTGTCCCCTTGCGTGTGGAGTTAGACACGGGCGCTACGGTGGCTGTAATAGCGAGGCAACAGATCAAGACACTTAGACCGCCTTCAAAACTCCACCCGACGGAACTACGACTGAAAACGTACCCATTACTGTGGACGTCGGAAATCAAGGTGTCCGCCTGCGTGTGGAGTTAGACACGGGCGCTACGGTGGCTGTAATATCGAGGCAACAGTTCAAGACACATAAACCGCTTTTAAAACTCCACCCGACGGAACTACGACTGAAAACGTACCCATTACCGTAGACGTCGGAAATCAAGGTGTCCCCTTGCGTGTGCAGTTAGACACGGGCGCAACGGTGGCTGTAATATCGAGGCAACAGTTCAAGACACTTAGACCGCCTTTAAAACTCCACCCGAAGGAACTACGACTGAAAACGTGCCCATTACCGTAGACGTCGGAAATCAAGGTGTCCCCTTACATGTGGAGTTAGACACGGGCGCTACGGTGGCTGTAATATCGAGGCAACAGTTCAAGACACTTAGACAGCCTTTAAAACTCCACCCGACAGAACTACAACTAAAAACGTACCCATTACCGTAGACGTCGAAACTCAAGGTGTCCCCTTGCGTGTGGAGTTAGACACGGGCGCTACGGTGGCTGCAATATCGAGGCAACAGTTCAAGACACTTAAACCGCCTTTAAAACTCCACCCGACTGAACTACGACTGAAAACGTACCCATTACCGTAGACGTCGGACATCAAGGTGTCCCCTTGCGTGTGGAGTTAGACACGGGCACTACGGTGGCTGTAATATCGAGGCAACAGTTCAAGACACTTATACCGCCTTTAAAACTCCACCCGACGGAACTACAACTGAAAACGTACCCATTACCGTAGACGTCGAAAATCAAGGTGCCCCCTTGCGTGTGGAGTTAGACACTGGCGCTACGGTGGCTGCAATATCGAGGCAACAGTTCAAGACACTTAGACAGCCTTTAAAACTCCACCCGACGGAACTACGACTGAAAAGGTACCCATTGCCGTAGACGTCGGAAGTCAAGGTGTCCCCTTGCGTGTGGAGTTAGACACGGGCGCTACGGTGGCTGTAATATCGAGGCAACAGTTCAAGACACTTAGACAGCCTTTAAAACTCCACCCGACAGAACTACAACTAAAAACGTACCCATTACCGTAGACGTCGGAAATCGAGGTGTCCCCTTGCGTAGGAGTTAGACACGGGCGCTACGGTGGCTGTAATATCGAGGCAACAGTTCAAGACACTTAGACCGCCTTTAAAACTCCACCCGACGGAACTACGACTGAAAACGTACCCATTACTGTAGACGTCGGAAATCAAGGTTTCCATTGCGTGTGGAGTCAGACACGGGCGCTACGGTGGCTGTAATACCGAGGCAACAGTTCAAGACACTTATACCGCCTTTAAAACTCCACCCGACGGAGCTACGACTGAAGACGTACCAATTACCGTAGACGTCGGAAATCAAGGTGTCCCCTTGCGTGTGGAGTTAGACACGGGCGCTACGGTGGCTGTAATACCGAGGCAACAGTTCAAGACACTTAGACCGCCTTTAAAGCTCCACCCGACGGAACTACGACTGAAAACGTACCCACTACCGTAGACGTCGGAAATTAAGGTGTCCCCTTGCGTGTGTAGTTAGACACGGGCGCTACGGTGGCTGTAATATCGAGGCAACAGTTCAAGACACTTAGACCGCCTTTAAAACTTCACCCGGCGGAACTACGACTGAAAACGTACCCATTACCGTACACGTCGGAAATCAAGGTGTCCCCTTGCGTGTGGAGTTTGACGCGGGCGCTACGGTGGCTGTAATATCGAGGCAACAGTTCAAGACACTTAGACCGCCCTTAAAACTCCACTCGACAGAACTACAACTGAAAACGTACCCATTACCGTAGACGTCGGAAATCAAGGTGTCCCCTTGCGTAGGAGTTAGACACGGGCGCTACGGTGGCTGTAATATCGAGGCAACAGTTCAAGACACTTAGACCGCCTTTAAAACTCCACCCGACGGACCTACGACTGAAAACGTACCCATTACTGTAGACGTCGGAAATCAAGGTGTACCCTTGCGTGTGGAGTTAGACACGGGTGCTACGGTGGCTGTAATACCGAGGCAACAGTTCAAAACACTTAGACCGCCTTTAAAACTCCACCCGACGGAACTACGACTGAAAACGTACCCATTACTGTGGACGTCGGAAATCAAGGTGTCCGCTTGCGTGTGGAGTTAGACACGGGCGCTACGGTGGCTGTAATACCGAGGCAACAGTTCAAGACACTTAGACCGCCTTTAAAACTCCACCCGACGGAACTACGACTGAAAACGTACCCATTACTGTGGACGTCGGAAATCAAGGTGTCCGCCTGCGTGTGGAGTTAGACACGGGCGCTACGGTGGCTGTAATATCGAGGCAACAGTTCAAGACACATAAACCGCTTTTAAAACTCCACCCGACGGAACTACGATTGAAAACGTACCCATTACCGTAGACGTCGGAAATCAAGGTGTCCCCTTGCGTGTGCAGTTAGACACGGGCGCTACGGTGGCTGTAATATCGAGGCAACAGTTCAAGACACTTAGACCGCCTTTAAAACTCCACCCGAAGGAACTACGACTGAAAACGTGCCCATTACCTTAGACGTCGGAAATCAAGGTGTCCCCTTACGTGTGGAGTTAGACACGGGCGCTACGGTGGCTGTAATATCGAGGCAACAGTTCAAGACACTTAGACCGCCTTTAAAACTCCACCCGACGGAACTACAACAGAAAACGTACCCATTACCGTAGACGTCGAAAATCAAGGTGTCCCCTTGCGTGTGGAGATAGACACGGGCGCTAAGGTGGCTGTAATATCGACGCAACAGTTCCAGGCACTTAGACCGCCTTTAAATCTCCACCCGACGGAACTATGTCAGAAAACGTACCCATTACCGTAGACGTCGGAAATCAAGGTGTCCCCTTGCGTATGGAATTAGACACAGGCGCTACGGTGGCTGCAATATCGAGGCAACAGTTCAAGACACTTAGACCGCCTTTAAAACTCCACCCGACGGAACTACGACTGAAAACGTACCCATTACTGTAGACGTCGGAAATCAAGGTTTCCCTTGCGTGTGGAGTTAGACACGGGCGCTACGGTGGCTGTAATACCGAGGCAACAGTTCAAGACACTTATACCGCCTTTAAAACTCCACCCGACGGAACTACGACTGAAAACGTACCTATTGCTGTAGACGTCGGAAATCAAGGTGTCCCCTTGCGTGTGGAGTTAGACACGGGCGCTACGGTGGCTGTAATATCGAGGCAACAGTTCAAGACACTTAGACCGCCTTTAAAACTCCACCCGACGGAACTACGACTGAAAACGTACCCATTACTGTAGACGTCGGAAATCAAGGTTTCCCTTGCGTGTGGAGTTAGACACGGGCGCTACGGTGGCTGTAATACCGAGGCAACAGTTCAAGACACTTATACCGCCTTTAAAACTCCACCCGACGGAGCTACGACTGAAGACGTACCAATTACCGTAGA
Source organism: Amblyomma americanum (assembly GCF_052857255.1). NCBI lineage: Eukaryota > Metazoa > Arthropoda > Arachnida > Ixodida > Ixodidae > Amblyomma > Amblyomma americanum. Next base: position 219,044 of record NW_027526608.1, read on the forward strand.
CGTCGGAAATCAAGCTGTCCCCTTGCGTGTGAAGTTAGAGACGGGCGCTACGGTGGCTGTAATACCGAGGCAACAGTTCAAGACACTTAGACCGCCTTTAAAGCTCCACCCGACGGAACTACGACTGAAAACGTACCCACTACCGTAGACGTCGGAAATTAAGGTGTCCCCTTGCGTGTGTAGTTAGACACGGGCGCTACGGTGGCTGTAATATCGAGGCAACAGTTCAAGACACTTAGACCGCCTTTAAAACTTCACCCGGCGGAACTACGACTGAAAACGTACCCATTACCGTAGACGTCGGAAATCAAGGTGTCCCCTTGCGTGTGGACTTAGACACGGGCGCTACGGTGGCTGTAATATCGAGGCAACCGTTCAAGACACTTAGACCGCCTTTAAAACTCCACCCGACGGAACTACGACTGAAAACGTACCCATTACCGTAGACGTCGGAAATCAAGGTGTCCCCTTGCGTGTGGAGTTAGACACGGGCACTACGGTGGCTGTAATATCGAGGCAACAGTTCAAGACACTTATACCGCCTTTAAAACTCCACCCGACGGTACTACGACTGAAAACTTACCCATTACAGTAGACGTCGGAAATCAAGGTGTCCCCTTGCGTGTGGAGTTAGACACGGGCGCTACGGTGGCTGTAATAGCGAGGCAACAGATCAAGACACTTAGACCGCCTTTAAAACTCCACCCGACGGAACTACGACTGAAAACGTACCCATTACTGTGGACGTCGGAAATCAAGGTGTCCGCCTGCGTGTGGAGTTAGACACGGGCGCTACGGTGGCTGTAATATCGAGGCAACAGTTCAAGACACATAAACCGCTTTTAAAACTCCACCCGACGGAACTACGACTGAAAACGTACCCATTACCGTAGACGTCGGAAATCAAGGCGTCCCCTTGCGTGTGCAGCTAGACACGGGCGCTACGGTGGCTGTAATATCGAGGCAACAGTTCAAGACACTTAGACCGCCTTTAAAACTCCACCCGAAGGAACTACGACTGAAAACGTGCCCATTACCGTAGACGTCGGAAATCAAGGTGTCCCCTTACGTGTGGCGTTAGACACGGGCGCTACGGTGGCTGTAATATCGAGGCAACAGTTCAAGACACTTAAACCGGCTTTAAAACTCCACCCGGCGGAACTACGACTCAAAATGTACCCATTACCGTAGACGTCGGAAATCAAGGTGTCCCCTTGCGTGTGGACTTAGACACGGGCGCTACGGTGGCTGTAATATCGAGGCAACCGTTCAAGACACTTAGACCGCCTTTAAAACTCCACCCGACGGAACTACGACTGAAAACGTACCCATTACCGTAGACGTCGGAAATCAAGGTGTCCCCTTGCGTAGGAGTTAGACACGGGCGCTACGGTGGCTGTAATATCGAGGCAACAGTTCAAGACACTTATACCGCCTTTAAAACTCCACCCGACGGTACTACGACTGAAAACTTACCCATTACCGTAGACGTCGGAAATCAAGGTGTCCCCTTGCGTGTAGAGTTAGACACGGGCGCTACGGTGGCTGTAATAGCGAGGCAACAGATCAAGACACTTAGACCGCCTTTAAAACTCCACCCGACGGAACTACGACTGAAAACGTACCCATTACTGTGGACGTCGGAAATCAAGGTGTCCGCCTGCGTGTGGAGTTAGACACGGGCGCTACGGTGGCTGTAATATCGAGGCAACAGTTCAAGACACATAAACCGCTTTTAAAACTCCACCCGACGGAACTACGACTGAAAACGTACCCATTACCGTAGACGTCGGAAACCAAGGTGTCCCCTTGCGTGTGCATTTAGACACGGGCGCTACGGTGGCTGTAATATCGAGGCAACAGTTCAAGACACTTAGACCGCCTTTAAAACTCCACCCGAAGGAACTACGACTGAAAACGTGCCCATTACCGTAGACGTCGGAAATCAAGGTGTCCCCTTACGTGTGGAGTTAGACACGGGCACTATGGTGGCTGTAATATCGAGGCAACAGTTCAAGACACTTACACCGCCCTTAAAACTCCACCCGACGGAACTACGACTGAAAACGTACCCATTACCGTAGACGTCGAAAATCAAGGTGTCCCCTTGCGTGTGGAGTTAGACACGGGCGCTACGGTGGCTGCAATATCGAGGCAACAGTTCAAGACACTTAAACCGCCTTTAAAACTCCACCCGACTGAACTACGACTGAAAACGTACCCATTACCGTAGACGTCGGACATCAAGGTGTCCCCTTGCGTGTGGAGTTAGACACGGGCGCTACGGTGGCTGTAATATCGAGGACACAGTTCAAGACACTTAGACCGCCTTTAAAACTCCACCCGACGGAACTACAACTGAAAACGTACCCATTACCGTAGACGTCGAAAATCAAGGTGTCCCCTTGCGTGTGGAGTTAGACACTGGCGCTACGGTGGCTGCAATATCGAGGCAACAGTTCAAGACACTTAGACAGCCTTTAAAACTCCACCCGACGGAACTACGACTGAAAAGGTACCCTTTACCGTAGACGTCGGACATCAAGGTGTCCCCTTGCGTGTGGAGTTAGACACGGGCGCTACGGTGGCTGTAATATCGAGGCAACAGTTCAAGACACTTATACCGCCTTTAAAACTCCACCCGACGGAACTACAACTGAAAACGTACCCATTACCGTAGACGTCGAAAATCAAGGTGCCCCCTTGCGTGTGGAGTTAGACACTGGCGCTACGGTGGCTGCAATACCGAGGCAACAGTTCAAGACACTTAGACAGCCTTTAAAACTCCACCCGACGGAACTACGACTGAAAAGGTACCCATTGCCGTAGACGTCGGAAGTCAAGGTGTCCCCTTGCGTGTGGAGTTAGACACGGGCGCTACGGTGGCTGTAATATCGAGGCAACAGTTCAAGACACTTAGACAGCCTTTAAAACTCCACCCGACAGAACTACAACTAAAAACGTACCCATTACCGTAGACGTCGGAAATCAAGGTGTCCCCTTGCGTAGGAGTTAGACACGGGCGCTACGGTGGCTGTAATATCGAGGCAACAGTTCAAGACACTTAGACCGCCTTTAAACCTCCACCCGACGGAACTACGACTGAAAACGTACCCATTACTGTAGACGTCGGAAATCAAGGTTTCCCTTGCGTGTGGAGTTAGACACGGGCGCTACGGTGGCTGTAATACCGAGGCAACAGTTCAAGACACTTATACCGCCTTTAAAACTCCACCCGACGGAGCTACGACTGAAGACGTACCAATTACCGTAGACGTCGGAAATCAAGGTGTCCCCTTGCGTGTGTAGTTAGACACGGGCGCTACGGTGGCTGTAATATCGAGGCAACAGTTCAAGACACTTAGACCGCCTTTAAAACTTCACCCGGCGGAACTACGACTGAAAACGTACCCATTACCGTACACGTCGGAAATCAAGGTGTCCCCTTGCGTGTGGAGTTTGACGCGGGCGCTACGGTGGCTGTAATATCGAGGCAACAGTTCAAGACACTTAGACCGCCCTTAAAACTCCACTCGACAGAACTACAACTGAAAACGTACCCATTACCGTAGACGTCGGAAATCAAGGTGTCCCCTTGCGTAGGAGTTAGACACGGGCGCTACGGTGGCTGTAATATCGAGGCAACAGTTCAAGACACTTAGACCGCCTTTAAAACTCCACCCGACGGACCTACGACTGAAAACGTACCCATTACTGTAGACGTCGGAAATCAAGGTGTACCCTTGCGTAGGAGTTAGACACGGGTGCTACGGTGGCTGTAATACCGAGGCAACAGTTCAAAACACTTAGACCGCCTTTAAAACTCCACCCGACGGAACTACGACTGAAAACGTACCCATTACTGTGGACGTCGGAAATCAAGGTGTCCGCTTGCGTGTGGAGTTAGACACGGGCGCTACGGTGGCTGTAATACCGAGGCAACAGTTCAAGACACTTAGACCGCCTTTAAAACTCCACCCGACGGAACTACGACTGAAAACGTACCCATTACTGTGGACGTCGGAAATCAAGGTGTCCGCCTGCGTGTGGAGTTAGACACGGGCGCTACGGTGGCTGTAATATCGAGGCAACAGTTCAAGACACATAAACCGCTTTTAAAACTCCACCCGACGGAACTACGATTGAAAACGTACCCATTACCGTAGACGTCGGAAATCAAGGTGTCCCCTTGCGTGTGCAGTTAGACACGGGCGCTACGGTGGCTGTAATATCGAGGCAACAGTTCAAGACACTTAGACCGCCTTTAAAACTCCACCCGAAGGAACTACGACTGAAAACGTGCCCATTACCTTAGACGTCGGAAATCAAGGTGTCCCCTTACGTGTGGAGTTAGACACGGGCGCTACGGTGGCTGTAATATCGAGGCAACAGTTCAAGACACTTAGACCGCCTTTAAAACTCCACCCGACGGAACTACAACAGAAAACGTACCCATTACCGTAGACGTCGAAAATCAAGGTGTCCCCTTGCGTGTGGAGATAGACACGGGCGCTAAGGTGGCTGTAATATCGACGCAACAGTTCTAGACACTTAGACCGCCTTTAAATCTCCACCCGACGGAACTATGTCTGAAAACGTACCCATTACCGTAGACGTCGGAAATCAAGGTGTCCCCTTGCGTATGGAATTAGACACAGGCGCTACGGTGGCTGCAATATCGAGGCAACAGTTCAAGACACTTAGACCGCCTTTAAAACTCCACCCGACGGAACTACGACTGAAAACGTACCCATTACTGTAGACGTCGGAAATCAAGGTTTCCCTTGCGTGTGGAGTTAGACACGGGCGCTACGGTGGCTGTAATACCGAGGCAACAGTTCAAGACACTTATACCGCCTTTAAAACTCCACCCGACGGAACTACGACTGAAAACGTACCTATTGCTGTAGACGTCGGAAATCAAGGTGTCCCCTTGCGTGTGGAGTTAGACACGGGCGCTACGGTGGCTGTAATATCGAGGCAACAGTTCAAGACACTTAGACCGCCTTTAAAACTCCACCCGACGGAACTACGACTGAAAACGTACCCATTACTGTAGACGTCGGAAATCAAGGTTTCCCTTGCGTGTGGAGTTAGACACGGGCGCTACGGTGGCTGTAATACCGAGGCAACAGTTCAAGACACTTATACCGCCTTTAAAACTCCACCCGACGGAGCTACGACTGAAGACGTACCAATTACCGTAGACGTCGGAAATCAAGCTGTCCCCTTGCGTGTGAAGTTAGAGACGGGCGCTACGGTGGCTGTAATACCGAGGCAACAGTTCAAGACACTTAGACCGCCTTTAAAGCTCCACCCGACGGAACTACGACTGAAAACGTACCCACTACCGTAGACGTCGGAAATTAAGGTGTCCCCTTGCGTGTGTAGTTAGACACGGGCGCTACGGTGGCTGTAATATCGAGGCAACAGTTCAAGACACTTAGACCGCCTTTAAAACTTCACCCGGCGGAACTACGACTGAAAACGTACCCATTACCGTAGACGTCGGAAATCAAGGTGTCCCCTTGCGTGTGGACTTAGACACGGGCGCTACGGTGGCTGTAATATCGAGGCAACCGTTCAAGACACTTAGACCGCCTTTAAAACTCCACCCGACGGAACTACGACTGAAAACGTACCCATTACCGTAGACGTCGGAAATCAAGGTGTCCCCTTGCGTGTGGAGTTAGACACGGGCACTACGGTGGCTGTAATATCGAGGCAACAGTTCAAGACACTTATACCGCCTTTAAAACTCCACCCGACGGTACTACGACTGAAAACTTACCCATTACAGTAGACGTCGGAAATCAAGGTGTCCCCTTGCGTGTGGAGTTAGACACGGGCGCTACGGTGGCTGTAATAGCGAGGCAACAGATCAAGACACTTAGACCGCCTTTAAAACTCCACCCGACGGAACTACGACTGAAAACGTACCCATTACTGTGGACGTCGGAAATCAAGGTGTCCGCCTGCGTGTGGAGTTAGACACGGGCGCTACGGTGGCTGTAATATCGAGGCAACAGTTCAAGACACATAAACCGCTTTTAAAACTCCACCCGACGGAACTACGACTGAAAACGTACCCATTACCGTAGACGTCGGAAATCAAGGCGTCCCCTTGCGTGTGCAGCTAGACACGGGCGCTACGGTGGCTGTAATATCGAGGCAACAGTTCAAGACACTTAGACCGCCTTTAAAACTCCACCCGAAGGAACTACGACTGAAAACGTGCCCATTACCGTAGACGTCGGAAATCAAGGTGTCCCCTTACGTGTGGCGTTAGACACGGGCGCTACGGTGGCTGTAATATCGAGGCAACAGTTCAAGACACTTAAACCGGCTTTAAAACTCCACCCGGCGGAACTACGACTCAAAATGTACCCATTACCGTAGACGTCGGAAATCAAGGTGTCCCCTTGCGTGTGGACTTAGACACGGGCGCTACGGTGGCTGTAATATCGAGGCAACCGTTCAAGACACTTAGACCGCCTTTAAAACTCCACCCGACGGAACTACGACTGAAAACGTACCCATTACCGTAGACGTCGGAAATCAAGGTGTCCCCTTGCGTAGGAGTTAGACACGGGCGCTACGGTGGCTGTAATATCGAGGCAACAGTTCAAGACACTTATACCGCCTTTAAAACTCCACCCGACGGTACTACGACTGAAAACTTACCCATTACCGTAGACGTCGGAAATCAAGGTGTCCCCTTGCGTGTAGAGTTAGACACGGGCGCTACGGTGGCTGTAATAGCGAGGCAACAGATCAAGACACTTAGACCGCCTTTAAAACTCCACCCGACGGAACTACGACTGAAAACGTACCCATTACTGTGGACGTCGGAAATCAAGGTGTCCGCCTGCGTGTGGAGTTAGACACGGGCGCTACGGTGGCTGTAATATCGAGGCAACAGTTCAAGACACATAAACCGCTTTTAAAACTCCACCCGACGGAACTACGACTGAAAACGTACCCATTACCGTAGACGTCGGAAACCAAGGTGTCCCCTTGCGTGTGCATTTAGACACGGGCGCTACGGTGGCTGTAATATCGAGGCAACAGTTCAAGACACTTAGACCGCCTTTAAAACTCCACCCGAAGGAACTACGACTGAAAACGTGCCCATTACCGTAGACGTCGGAAATCAAGGTGTCCCCTTACGTGTGGAGTTAGACACGGGCACTATGGTGGCTGTAATATCGAGGCAACAGTTCAAGACACTTACACCGCCCTTAAAACTCCACCCGACGGAACTACGACTGAAAACGTACCCATTACCGTAGACGTCGAAAATCAAGGTGTCCCCTTGCGTGTGGAGTTAGACACGGGCGCTACGGTGGCTGCAATATCGAGGCAACAGTTCAAGACACTTAAACCGCCTTTAAAACTCCACCCGACTGAACTACGACTGAAAACGTACCCATTACCGTAGACGTCGGACATCAAGGTGTCCCCTTGCGTGTGGAGTTAGACACGGGCGCTACGGTGGCTGTAATATCGAGGACACAGTTCAAGACACTTAGACCGCCTTTAAAACTCCACCCGAAGGAACTACGACTGAAAACGTGCCCATTACCTTAGACGTCGGAAATCAAGGTGTCCCCTTACGTGTGGAGTTAGACACGGGCGCTACGGTGGCTGTAATATCGAGGCAACAGTTCAAGACACTTAGACCGCCTTTAAAACTCCACCCGACGGAACTACAACAGAAAACGTACCCATTACCGTAGACGTCGAAAATCAAGGTGTCCCCTTGCGTGTGGAGATAGACACGGGCGCTAAGGTGGCTGTAATATCGACGCAACAGTTCTAGACACTTAGACCGCCTTTAAATCTCCACCCGACGGAACTATGTCTGAAAACGTACCCATTACCGTAGACGTCGGAAATCAAGGTGTCCCCTTGCGTATGGAATTAGACACAGGCGCTACGGTGGCTGCAATATCGAGGCAACAGTTCAAGACACTTAGACCGCCTTTAAAACTCCACCCGACGGAACTACGACTGAAAACGTACCCATTACTGTAGACGTCGGAAATCAAGGTTTCCCTTGCGTGTGGAGTTAGACACGGGCGCTACGGTGGCTGTAATACCGAGGCAACAGTTCAAGACACTTATACCGCCTTTAAAACTCCACCCGACGGAACTACGACTGAAAACGTACCTATTGCTGTAGACGTCGGAAATCAAGGTGTCCCCTTGCGTGTGGAGTTAGACACGGGCGCTACGGTGGCTGTAATATCGAGGCAACAGTTCAAGACACTTAGACCGCCTTTAAACCTCCACCCGACGGAACTACGACTGAAAACGTACCCATTACTGTAGACGTCGGAAATCAAGGTTTCCCTTGCGTGTGGAGTTAGACACGGGCGCTACGGTGGCTGTAATACCGAGGCAACAGTTCAAGACACTTATACCGCCTTTAAAACTCCACCCGACGGAGCTACGACTGAAGACGTACCAATTACCGTAGACGTCGGAAATCAAGGTGTCCCCTTGCGTGTGGAGTTAGACACGGGCGCTACGGTGGCTGTAATACCGAGGCAACAGTTCAAGACACTTAGACCGCCTTTAAAGCTCCACCCGACGGAACTACGACTGAAAACGTACCCACTACCGTAGACGTCGGAAATTAAGGTGTCCCCTTGCGTGTGTTGTTAGACACGGGCGCAACGGTGGCTGTAATATCGAGGCAACAGTTCAAGACACTTAGACCGCCTTTAAAACTTCACCCGGCGGAACTACGACTGAAAACGTACCCATTACCGTAGACGTCGGAAATCAAGGTGTCCCCTTGCGTGTGGAGTTAGACACGGGCGCTACGGTGGCTGCAATATCGAGGCAACAGTTCAAGACACTTAAACCGCCTTTAAAACTCCACCCGACTGAACTACGACTGAAAACGTACCCATTACCGTAGACGTCGGACATCAAGGTGTCCCCTTGCGTGTGGAGTTAGACACGGGCGCTACGGTGGCTGTAATATCGAGGACACAGTTCAAGACACTTAGACCGCCTTTAAAACTCCACCCGACGGAACTACAACTGAAAACGTACCCATTACCGTAGACGTCGAAAATCAAGGTGTCCCCTTGCGTGTGGAGTTAGACACTGGCGCTACGGTGGCTGCAATATCGAGGCAACAGTTCAAGACACTTAGACAGCCTTTAAAACTCCACCCGACGGAACTACGACTGAAAAGGTACCCTTTACCGTAGACGTCGGACATCAAGGTGTCCCCTTGCGTGTGGAGTTAGACACGGGCGCTACGGTGGCTGTAATATCGAGGCAACAGTTCAAGACACTTATACCGCCTTTAAAACTCCACCCGACGGAACTACAACTGAAAACGTACCCATTACCGTAGACGTCGAAAATCAAGGTGCCCCCTTGCTTGTGGAGTTAGACACTGGCGCTAAGGTGGCTGCAATACCGAGGCAACAGTTCAAGACACTTAGACAGCCTTTAAAACTCCACCCGACGGAACTACGACTGAAAAGGTACCCATTGCCGTAGACGTCGGAAGTCAAGGTGTCCCCTTGCGTGTGGAGTTAGACACGGGCGCTACGGTGGCTGTAATATCGAGGCAACAGTTCAAGACACTTAGACAGCCTTTAAAACTCCACCCGACAGAACTACAACTAAAAACGTACCCATTACCGTAGACGTCGGAAATCAAGGTGTCCCCTTGCGTAGGAGTTAGACACGGGCGCTACGGTGGCTGTAATATCGAGGCAACAGTTCAAGACACTTAGACCGCCTTTAAACCTCCACCCGACGGAACTACGACTGAAAACGTACCCATTACTGTAGACGTCGGAAATCAAGGTTTCCCTTGCGTGTGGAGTTAGACACGGGCGCTACGGTGGCTGTAATACCGAGGCAACAGTTCAAGACACTTATACCGCCTTTAAAACTCCACCCGACGGAGCTACGACTGAAGACGTACCAATTACCGTAGACGTCGGAAATCAAGGTGTCCCCTTGCGTGTGGAGTTAGACACGGGCGCTACGGTGGCTGTAATACCGAGGCAACAGTTCAAGACACTTAGACCGCCTTTAAAGCTCCACCCGACGGAACTACGACTGAAAACGTACCCACTACCGTAGACGTCGGAAATTAAGGTGTCCCCTTGCGTGTGTTGTTAGACACGGGCGCAACGGTGGCTGTAATATCGAGGCAACAGTTCAAGACACTTAGACCGCCTTTAAAACTTCACCCGGCGGAACTACGACTGAAAACGTACCCATTACCGTAGACGTCGGAAATCAAGGTGTCCCCTTGCGTGTGGAGTTTGACGCGGGCGCTACGGTGGCTGTAATATCGAGGCAACAGTTCAAGACACTTAGACCGCCCTTAAAACTCCACTCGACAGAACTACAACTGAAAACGTACCCATTACCGTAGACGTCGGAAATCAAGGTGTCCCCTTGCGTAGGAGTTAGACACGGGCGCTACGGTGGCTGTAATATCGAGGAAACAGTTCAAGACACTTAGACCGCCTTTAAAACTCCACCCGACGGACCTACGACTGAAAACGTACCCATTACTGTGGACGTCGGAAATCAAGGTGTCCGCTTGCGTGTGGAGTTAGACACGGGCGCTACGGTGGCTGTAATACCGAGGCAACAGTTCAAGACACTTAGACCGCCTTTAAAACTCCACCCGACGGAACTACGACTGAAAACGTACCCATTACTGTGGACGTCGGAAATCAAGGTGTCCGCCTGCGTGTGGAGTTAGACACGGGCGCTACGGTGGCTGTAATATCGAGGCAACAGTTCAAGACACATAAACCGCTTTTAAAACTCCACCCGACGGAACTACGATTGAAAATGTACCCATTACCGTAGACGTCGGAAATCAAGGTGTCCCCTTGCGTGTGCAGTTAGACACGGGCGCTACGGTGGCTGTAATATCGAGGCAACAGTTCAAGACACTTAGACCGCCTTTAAAACTCCACCCGAAGGAACTACGACTGAAAACGTGCCCATTACCTTAGACGTCGGAAATCAAGGTGTCCCCTTACGTGTGGAGTTAGACACGGGCGCTACGGTGGCTGTAATATCGAGGCAACAGTTCAAGACACTTAGACCGCCTTTAAAACTCCACCCGACGGAACTACAACAGAAAACGTACCCATTACCGTAGACGTCGAAAATCAAGGTGTCCCCTTGCGTGTGGAGATAGACACGGGCGCTAAGGTGGCTGTAATATCGACGCAACAGTTCTAGACACTTAGACCGCCTTTAAATCTCCACCCGACGGAACTATGTCTGAAAACGTACCCATTACCGTAGACGTCGGAAATCAAGGTGTCCCCTTGCGTATGGAATTAGACACAGGCGCTACGGTGGCTGCAATATCGAGGCAACAGTTCAAGACACTTAGACCGCCTTTAAAACTCCACCCGACGGAACTACGACTGAAAACGTACCTATTGCTGTAGACGTCGGAAATCAAGGTGTCCCCTTGCGTGTGGAGTTAGACACGGGCGCTACGGTGGCTGTAATATCGAGGCAACAGTTCAAGACACTTAGACCGCCTTTAAAACTCCACCCGACGGAACTACGACTGAAAACGTACCCATTACTGTAGACGTCGGAAATCAAGGTTTCCCTTGCGTGTGGAGTTAGACACGGGCGCTACGGTGGCTGTAATACCGAGGCAACAGTTCAAGACACTTATACCGCCTTTAAAACTCCACCCGACGGAGCTACGACTGAAGACGTACCAATTACCGTAGACGTCGGAAATCAAGGTGTCCCCTTGCGTGTGAAGTTAGACACGGGCGCTACGGTGGCTGTAATACCGAGGCAACAGTTCAAGACACTTAGACCGCCTTTAAAGCTCCACCCGACGGAACTACGACTGAAAACGTACCCACTACCGTAGACGTCGGAAATTAAGGTGTCCCCTTGCGTGTGTAGTTAGACACGGGCGCTACGGTGGCTGTAATATCGAGGCAACAGTTCAAGACACTTAGACCGCCTTTAAAACTTCACCCGGCGGAACTACGACTGAAAACGTACCCATTACCGTAGACGTCGGAAATCAAGGTGTCCCCTTGCGTGTGGACTTAGACACGGGCGCTACGGTGGCTGTAATATCGAGGCAACCGTTCAAGACACTTAGACCGCCTTTAAAACTCCACCCGACGGAACTACGACTGAAAACGTACCCATTACCGTAGACGTCGGAAATCAAGGTGTCCCCTTGCGTGTGGAGTTAGACACGGGCGCTACGGTGGCTGTAATATCGAGGCAACAGTTCAAGACACTTATACCGCCTTTAAAACTCCACCCGACGGTACTACGACTGAAAACTTACCCATTACCGTAGACGTCGGAAATCAAGGTGTCCCCTTGCGTGTGGAGTTAGACACGGGCGCTACGGTGGCTGTAATAGCGAGGCAACAGATCAAGACAGTTAGACCGCCTTTAAAACTCCACCCGACGGAACTACGACTGAAAACGTACCCATTACTGTGGACGTCGGAAATCAAGGTGTCCGCCTGCGTGTTGAGTTAGACACGGGCGCTACGGTGGCTGTAATATCGAGGCAACAGTTCAAGACACATAAACCGCTTTTAAAACTCCACCCGACGGAACTACGACTGAAAACGTACCCATTACCGTAGACGTCGGAAATCAAGGTGTCCCCTTGCGTGTGCAGTTAGACACGGGCGCTACGGTGGCTGTAATATCGAGGCAACAGTTCAAGACACTTAGACCGCCTTTAAAACTCCACCCGAAGGAACTACGACTGAAAACGTGCCCATTACCGTAGACGTCGGAAATCAAGGTGTCCCCTTACGTGTGGCGTTAGACACGGGCGCTACGGTGGCTGCAATATCGAGGCAACAGTTCATGACACTTAGACAGCCTTTAAAACTCCACCCGACGGTACTACGACTGAAAACGTACCCATTACCGTAGACGTCGGAAATCAAGGTGCACCCTTGCGTGTGGAGTTAGACACGGGCGCTACGGTGGCTGTAATACAGAGGCAACAGTTCAAGACACTTATACCGCCTTTAAAACTCCACACGACGGAACTACGACTGAAACGTACCCATTACCGTAGACGTCGGAGATCAAGGTGTCCCCTTGCGTGTGGAGTTGGACACGGGCGCTATGGTGGCTGTAATATCGAGGCAACAGTTCAAGACACTTACACCACCCTTAAAACTCCACCCGACGGAACTACGACTGAAAACGTACCCATTACCGTAGACGTCGAAAATCAAGGTGTCCCCTTGCGTGTGGAGTTAGACACGGGCGATACGGTGGCTGCAATATCGAGGCAACAGTTCAAGACACTTAAACCGCCTTTAAAACTCCACCCGACTGAACTACGACTGAAAACGTACCCATTACCGTAGACGTCGGACATCAAGGTGTCCCCTTGCGTGTGGAGTTAGACACGGGCGCTACGGTGGCTGTAATATTGAGGACACAGTTCAAGACACTTAGACCGCCTTTAAAACTCCACCCGACGGAACTACAACTGAAAACGTACCCATTACCGTAGACGTCGAAAATCAAGGTGTCCCCTTGCGTGTGGAGTTAGACACTGGCGCTACGGTGGCTGCAATATCGAGGCAACAGTTCAAGACACTTAGACAGCCTTTAAAACTCCACCAGACGGAACTACGACTGAAAAGGTACCCATTGCCGTAGACGTCGGAAGTCAAGGTGTCCCCTTGCGTGTGGAGTTAGACACGGGCGCTACGGTGGCTGTAATATCGAGGCAACAGTTCAATACACTTAGACAGCCTTTAAAACTCCACCCGACAGAACTACAACTAAAAACGTACCCATTACCGTAGACGTCGAAAATCAAGGTGTCCCCTTGCGTGTGGAGTTAGACACGGGCGCTACGGTGGCTGCAATATCGAGGCAACAGTTCAAGACACTTAAACCGCCTTTAAAACTCCACCCGACTGAACTACGACTGAAAACGTACCCATTACCGTAGACGTCGGACATCAAGGTGTCCCCTTGCGTGTGGAGTTAGACACGGGCGCTACGGTGGCTGTAATATCGAGGCAACAGTTCAAGACACTTATACCGCCTTTAAAACTCCACCCGACGGAACTACAACTGAAAATGTACCCATTACCGTAGACGTCGAAAATCAAGGTGCCCCCTTGCGTGTGGAGTTAGACACTGGCGCTACGGTGGCTGCAATATCGAGGCAACAGTTCAAGACACTTAGACAGCCTTTAAAACTCCACCCGACGGAACTACGACTGAAAAGGTACCCATTGCCGTAGACGTCGGAAGTCAAGGTGTCCCCTTGCGTGTGGAGTTAGACACGGGCGCTACGGTGGCTGTAATATCGAGGCAACAGTTCAAGACACTTAGACAGCCTTTAAAACTCCACCCGACAGAACTACAACTAAAAACGTACCCATTACCGTAGACGTCGGAAATCAAGGTGTCCCCTTGCGTAGGAGTTAGACACGGGCGCTACGGTGGCTGTAATATCGAGGCAACAGTTCAAGACACTTATACCGCCTTTAAAACTCCACCCGACGGAACTACAACTGAAAATGTACCCATTACCGTAGACGTCGAAAATCAAGGTGCCCCCTTGCGTGTGGAGTTAGACACTGGCGCTACGGTGGCTGCAATATCGAGGCAACAGTTCAAGACACTTAGACAGCCTTTAAAACTCCACCCGACGGAACTACGACTGAAAAGGTACCCATTGCCGTAGACGTCGGAAGTCAAGGTGTCCCCTTGCGTGTGGAGTTAGACACGGGCGCTACGGTGGCTGTAATATCGAGGCAACAGTTCAAGACACTTAGACAGCCTTTAAAACTCCACCCGACAGAACTACAACTAAAAACGTACCCATTACCGTAGACGTCGGAAATCAAGGTGTCCCCTTGCGTAGGAGTTAGACACGGGCGCTACGGTGGCTGTAATATCGAGGCAACAGTTCAAGACACTTAGACCGCCTTTAAAACTCCACCCGACGGAACTACGACTGAAAACCTACCCATTACTGTAGACGTCGGAAATCAAGGTTTCCCTTGCGTGTGGAGTTAGACACGGGCGCTACGGTGGCTGTAATACCGAGGCAACAGTTCAAGACACTTAGACCGCCTTTAAAACTCCACCCGACGGAGCTACGACTGAAGACGTACCAATTACCGTAGACGTCGGAAATCAAGGTGTCCCCTTGCGTGTGGAGTTAGACACGGGCGCTACGGTGGCTGTAATACCGAGGCAACAGTTCAGGACACTTAGACCGCCTTTAAAGCTCCACCCGACGGAACTACGACTGAAAACGTACCCACTACCGTAGACGTCGGAAATTAAGGTGTCCCCTTGCGTGTGTAGTTAGACACGGGCGCTACGGTGGCTGTAATATCGAGGCAACAGTTCAAGACACTTAGACCGCCTTTAAAACTTCACCCGGCGGAACTACGACTGAAAACGTACCCATTACCGTAGACGTCGGAAATCAAGGTGTCCCCTTGTGTGTGGAGTTTGACGCGGGCGCTACGGTGGCTGTAATATCGAGGCAACAGTTCAAGACACTTAAACCGCCTTTAAAACTCCACCCGACGGAACTACGACTGAAAACGTACCCATTACCGTAGACGTCGGAAATCAAGGTGTCCCCTTGCGTAGGAGTTAGACACGGGCGCTACGGTGGCTGTAATATCGAGGCAACAGTTCAAGACACTTAGACCGCCTTTAAAACTCCACCCGACGGACCTACGACTGAAAACGTACCCATTACTGTAGACGTCGGAAATCAAGGTGTACCCTTGCGTGTGGAGTTAGACATGGGTGCTACGGTGGCTGTAATACCGAGGCAACAGTTCAAGACACTTAGACCGCCTTTAAAACTCCACCCGACGGAACTACGACTGAAAACGTACCCATTACTGTGGACGTCGGAAATCAAGGTGTCCGCTTGCGTGTGTAGTTAGACACGGGCGCTACGGTGGCTGTAATACCGAGGCAACAGTTCAAGACACTTAGACCGCCTTTAAAACTCCACCCGACGGAACTACGACTGAAAACGTACCCATTACTGTGGACGTCGGAAATCAAGGTGTCCGCCTGCGTGTGGAGTTAGACACGGGCGCTACGGTGGCTGTAATATCGAGGCAACAGTTCAAGACACATAAACCGCTTTTAAAACTCCACCCGACGGAACTACGATTGAAAACGTACCCATTACTGTAGACGTCGGAAATCAAGGTGTCCCCTTGCGTGTGGAGTTAGACACGGGCGCTACGGTGGCTGTAATATCGAGGCAACAGTTCAAGACACTTAGACCGCCTTTAAAACTCCACCCGAAGGAACTACGACTGAAAACGTGCCCATTACCTTAGACGTCGGAAATCAAGGTGTCCCCTTACGTGTGGAGTTAGACACGGGCGCTACGGTGGCTGTACTATCGAGGCAACAGTTCAAGACACTTACACCGCCCTTAAAACTCCACCCGACGGAACTACGACTGAAAACGTACCCATTACCGTAGACGTCGAAAATCAAGGTGTCCCCTTGCGTGTGGAGTTAGACACGGGCGCTACGGTGGCTGCAATATCGAGGCAACAGTTCAAGACACTTAAACCGCCTTTAAAACTCCACCCGACTGAACTACGACTGAAAACGTACCCATTACCGTAGACGTCGGACATCAAGGTGTCCCCTTGCGTGTGGAGTTAGACACGGGCGCTACGGTGGCTGTAATATTGAGGACACAGTTCAAGACACTTAGACCGCCTTTAAAACTCCACCCGACGGAACTACAACTGAAAACGTACCCATTACCGTAGACGTCGAAAATCAAGGTGTCCCCTTGCGTGTGGAGTTAGACACGGGCGCTACGGTGGCTGTAATATCGAGGCAACAGTTCAAGACACTTAGACAGCCTTTAAAACTCCACCCGACAGTACTACAACTAAAAACGTACCCATTACCGTAGACGTCGGAAATCAAGGTGTCCCCTTGCGTAGGAGTTAGACACGGGCGCTACGGTGGCTGTAATATCGAGGCAACAGTTCAAGACACTTAGACCGCCTTTAAAACTCCACCCGACGGAACTACGGCTGAAAACGTACCCATTACTGTAGACGTCGGAAATCAAGGTTTCCCTTGCGTGTGGAGTTAGACACGGGCGCTACGGTGGCTGTAATACCGAGGCAACAGTTCAAGACACTTATACCGCCTGTAAAACTCCACCCGACGGAGCTACGACTGAAGACGTACTATTACCGTAGACGTCGGAAATCAAGGTGTCCCCTTGCGTGTGGAGTTAGACACGGGCGCTACGGTGGCTGTAATACCGAGGCAACAGTTCAAGACACTTAGACCGCCTTTAAAGCTCCACCCGACGGAACTACGACTGAAAACGTACCCACTACCGTAGACGTCGGAAATTAAGGTGTCCCCTTGCGTGTGTAGTTAGACACGGGCGCTACGGTGGCTGTAATATCGAGGCAACAGTTCAAGACACTTAGACCGCCTTTAAAACTTCAC
Source organism: Amblyomma americanum (assembly GCF_052857255.1). Lineage (NCBI taxonomy): Eukaryota > Metazoa > Arthropoda > Arachnida > Ixodida > Ixodidae > Amblyomma > Amblyomma americanum. Next base: position 236,564 of record NW_027526608.1, read on the forward strand.
CCGGCGGAACTACGACTGAAAACGTACCCATTACCGTAGACGTCGGAAATCAAGGTGTCCCCTTGCGTGTGGACTTAGACACGGGCGCTACGGTGGCTGTAATATCGAGGCAACAGTTCAAGACACTTAGACCGCCTTTAAAACTCCACCCGACGGAACTACGACTGAAAACGTACCCATTACCGTAGACGTCGGAAATCAAGGTGTCCCCTTGCGTGTGGAGTTAGACACGGGCGCTACGGTGGCTGCAATATCGAGGCAACAGTTCAAGACACTTAAACCGCCTTTAAAACTCCACCCGACTGAACTACGACTGAAAACGTACCCATTACCGTAGACGTCGGACATCAAGGTGTCCCCTTGCGTGTGGAGTTAGACACGGGCGCTACGGTGGCTGTAATATCGAGGACACAGTTCAAGACACTTAGACCGCCTTTAAAACTCCACCCGACGGAACTACAACTGAAAACGTACCCATTACCGTAGACGTCGAAAATCAAGGTGTCCCCTTGCGTGTGGAGTTAGACACTGGCGCTACGGTGGCTGCAATATCGAGGCAACAGTTCAAGACACTTAGACAGCCTTTAAAACTACACCCGACGGAACTACGACTGAAAAGGTACCCATTGCCGTAGACGTCGGAAGTCAAGGTGTCCCCTTGCGTGTGGAGTTAGACACGGGCGCTACGGTGGCTGTAATATCGAGGCAACAGTTCAAGACACTTAGACAGCCTTTAAAACTCCACCCGACAGAACTACAACTAAAAACGTACCCATTACTGTAGACGTCGGAAATCAAGGTTTCCCTTGCGTGTGGAGTTAGACACGGGCGCTACGGTGGCTGTAATACCGAGGCAACAGTTCAAGACACTTATACCGCCTTTAAAACTCCACCCGACGGAGCTACGACTGAAGACGTACCAATTACCGTAGACGTCGGAAATCAAGGTGTCCCCTTGCGTGTGGAGTTAGACACGGGCGCTACGGTGGCTGTAATACCGAGGCAACAGTTCAAGACACTTAGACCGCCTTTAAAGCTCCACCCGACGGAACTACGACTGAAAACGTACCCACTACCGTAGACGTCGGAAATTAAGGTGTCCCCTTGCGTGTGTAGTTAGACACGGGCGCTACGGTGGCTGTAATATCGAGGCAACCGTTCAAGTCACTTAGACCGCCTTTAAAACTTCACCCGGCGGAACTACGACTGAAAACGTACCCATTACCGTAGACGTCGGAAATCAAGGTGTCCCCTTGCGTGTGGGCTTAGACACGGGCGCTACGGTGGCTGTAATATCGAGGCAACAGTTCAAGACACTTAGACCGCCTTTAAAACTCCACCCGACGGAACTACGACTGAAAACGTACCCATTACCGTAGAAGTCGGAAATCAAGGTGTCCCCTTGCGTGTGGAGTTAAACACGGGCGCTACGGTGGCTGTAATATCGAGGCAACAGTTCAAGACACATAGTCCGCCTTTAAAACTCCACCCGACGGAACTACGACTGAAAACGTACACATTGCAGTAGACGCCGAAAATCAAGGTGTCCCCTTGCGTGTGGAGTTAGACACGGGCGCTACGGTGGCTGTAATATCGAGGCAACAGTTCAAGACACTTAGACCGCCTTTAAATCTCCACCCGACGGAACTACGACTGAAAACGTACGCAGGGCAAGTTGTCCAGCCCTGCGGCGTCTTTAAAGCCGCCGAAAGGTAGTACAAGGATCAAGTCGATGACCTTCCGTTGTACGTCGCAGACTACGGCGGACCAGCTCTTCAAGGACGCGAGTGGCTCGAAACTTTGCGCTTGGACTGGGACGAAATCTGCCGTTTGCACAAGTTATGCAACGATTCGCACCTTAGCGCAAACCAAGAGAGCTACGGCACGCGACTGAAAGTACTCCTAGACAAATATGGCACCATTTTTGACGCCACCCTTGGCAGAATAGAAGGCGAGCAAGCTTCCTCAATTCTTAAAGGGAAGCTGAAGCACTTTCCGAAAAAATGATTTCTCTACGTTGTTTTATAGCTTTTAGTCCGATGAAAAAGAATATCTCATTCAAAAAGAGCGGAAATATACACAAGTTGTTTTTTAGAAGAAAACGCGCCCCATCGCCTCAGGGCGCTGTTGTGATCGGAGGCCCCGACAGCGGGAACAGACGAGCCCGGCAGGCGCCATCGAACTATGCTTGACCCAAAGGTGCTGTCGTCCTGAGAAGAGGATTAGGAACGGCTCCTGACGAAGGTGAGCTTTGACGAAAGGCCTCTCATCCCTTCGTCCGGAGTATGGAATGCGGCATTGCTCCCGAACAACGCCCTCACGTGGACCGGCAGAAAGACGCGAACAAAGGCGCCGAACCCGCCTCGCTCGCTTGCACGTGCGGCCAGACAAAGCGGAGGCGGACACGGCTGATTCATCTTACCCTCTGGAATGTCCGGGGGCGTCAGGACGCATCTTTACACGGAGAGGATCACCGCCTGCTAAGCCACCGACCTTGTGCACCTGCTCAACCGGTCGGAAACAGGATTCCAGGACCTCAAGGCGCCAGGATTCCTTATCGCCTGTGCACGTGTTTGTGGGGGCGGAGCGGTCACGGGGTTAGGGAAGAGACCATGAAGAGTGTGTCTGCCCATTGGACGCTTGATCAGCCACCCGTTTCCCTAGCTAGGTGCCTAGGGAATATCCACTGTATTTAAGCCGCGATTTGGCTGGTTTCACGGCACTCCCTCTCTGACTTTTGGGTCTCCCTGGTTCTGTTGTAAATATGTAACACTTCATCTCTGACTTTTGGGTCTCCCTGCTTCTGTTGTAAATATGTAGCACTCCATCTCTGACTTTTGGGTCTCCCTGGTTCTGTTGTAAATATGTAGCACTTCATCTCTGATTTTTGGTCTCCCTGCTTCTCTTGTAAATATGTAAATAAACCTTCAAGTTTACCAACCTTCCTGAAGGCTTCCCTCCGTCGTCTGCAGAGTTCATCGTCATGCGGTGAATACCTCGGTCCCGATACCCAAGCATATCAACTGTTTGGCAGCGGTGGGATGGTCTGCGCCTGGTCCTGACTTTGGTATGGTAAGTGCGCGGTCTTTCTCTTGGAGCATTGCCAGGTTTTACAACTTTGGAAGATTGTTAGCCTAATCGAAGGTTGGTATAAGAGGCAGCCGGGGCTCCTCTGACCACGTGAGTAGATACTTGCCGTTGCTTAAATAGTCATGGACTGGAAGAAGCTGCGCAAACCAGACCTAGTTCTCGTATGCGGGGAATTGGGCATTGATTGTGGGTCGATCCGTAGAAAACCTGAATTGATTAGGGCAATTGAGGATTTCGGTCCGGACGAGGAGGAGATAGTAGAATGTTGGGAGCTAATTAAGGAAAGGGAACAAATGAAGCGAGAGGATGAACAAAGGAAGCGCGAAGAGCGGGAAAGAGAGCATGAAAGAGAGATGGAGAAAAAACGGCTCGATCTACAGATAGCTCAGGCTGCACAGGCAGAACGCACTAGGCTAGAGGTGCCGAATACAGTGGCAAGCCAGGCAGCATCAAAAATAAAAATAAAGGACCTCTTGCAACAGTACAAACTTGGAGAGGACATAGGGCTCTTTCTCGTGAACTTTGAGCGGGCATGTGAAAGTTGCAAGTTCCCGACCGAGTCTTGGCCGCAGAAACTTCTGACCATTCTTCCATGTGAGGCGGCCCAAGTACTCGCTCGTCTGGCAAAAGAAGAGGCGGCAGACTATGGACCTCCTGCATGTTTGTAAACAAACGAGGTGGCGCTGCAGTCGCTAGCGAGCTCGTGGTAGGCAAAAGGTCGGGGAGTTGCGTCGCGGATAGGTGTTGTGCGCGGGTTTTCAAGGCTTTTAGGCGCGTTTCCAGTTTCTGCGAATCACAGCAATGGTCGATGCTTCCAACTTAGTAATTTGTCGAAGTACACGAGCTCGCGTTGTCCACGTGCGGCCTATAAAGAGAAATAGTTTGCCACTGTGTATTGTTATATGCTTAGTAGTAAACATGTAGAAAGCGTTCCTGCCGTTTATTTATGCGCTAGGCATTGAATAAAACAAGTTTTGACACTCTGCACTAGCCGGAATGATTTTACTTCGGGACAGTAGTGAGGGGAAGTGCTGGCGTTGTTTCGCCGGAGCAGACATGCGCTCATCGTCTGCTGACATACGTACGTGTCGCGCTGCGCGAAAAGTGGGGACAGAGTCGTGTCCCCGATCTCCTGTCTCGCTTAGCGCTGTTTTTAGCCGCATGACCACGCACCAGCCAGGCCGACTTGTCCTCTTGTTAAGCTGGTCGATTTGGTGAAAATTTTTGATTTCTAGAATTATTTCCTTTCCTAGCCCTGAAGTCTAGTTTCGTGACGAAAAATTATAGCAGAATATTGAGTACAAATTTATAAATTACGCTTTTTAGAAGTGTGGTCGTCAAAAATTGTGAGGTAATTTCTTTGATTTCAGGGGCCAGATCCCACTGCGGTTCCGTCCGGGAACCAGTTCCTTTCGCCTCCTGTCATTGGCCGTCCGTCGTCACGTCCGGCGTGACGAAAAACTTCCGGAGGCGGCTCCGCGTTTTTCGTCTACGTCACGGGGCGTGGCCACGGCACCGAAAGGAACCGTTTCGCCGGCCGGCACAAGAACCGCGGCGAGTAGGTCCGTTTCGCGGGAACCGCTGCACGCTTGTAAACAAACATGGCGGCGCCCATGACCCCGTATCTTTTCGCGGCTCTTTGCGGCCGCACTGGGCAGAGAAGACCCAGAAACAGGGAAGATGCCTTCGACCTGCCGGAGTAAGATTTCCGCCGCCATTTCAGGATGAGTAAGGCGCTGGTAAGGCGTACGCTGTGTGCTGATCTTGAGGGCCAAATCGGGGCAAAGGGGCCGAGCGGACTGCCGACAGAAGCGAAAGTTCTCTGCCCGCTTCGGTTTTTTTTTGCAACCGGGAGCTTTCAGACTTCTGTCGGCAGTTAGGTGACCATCCAACTCTCGCAATCCTCAATGAGCCGCTGCATCAGCGCAGTAGCGCTAGCTGTAACTCGCTACGTAAGCAAGCGAAAAGGGTGGGTAACCTTTACGTCCACGCCAGCGGGAAAACAGCAGGCAGTGGCAGAATTTTTGCACCGCGGCCGAATTCCTGTTGGTGTTGTTGGCTGCATCGATGGAACCCTCGTTGCCATCAGTCTGCCGAAAGGCCTCAGCCCTGGTGAAACGCAGGCATTCATGACCAGAAAGGGCTACTACGCCCTAAATTAACACGATGTTGGTAAGTATTACAAGTCTGTCCACTCGTTAAAACAAAATCATAATTCGCGAATTTCAGCCGCCTGCGTGGGTTTCGTGCTTTTGTATGCTTAAATTTTAATGCACTCAAAATCGGAGTGAGGAAACGTCATTTACATTTTCGGGTAGCATGTTAACGATACTTATGAGAAACAAATTCTGCCGAGGTTTCCGCATTACTTTCTCAATATATTGCATACGACCCTTTCACGAGCCACAGGGGTTCATTCATGAACTCTACAAGCAGAGTACGCTGTCGCGGCGAAACATGGGGCCCAAGAGGCCGGCGAGTAGCTGCTTCTGCCATTGCGAGTCTTCTTGTCAGAAACGGGACCAAAGGCAGACGAAACTTCAACGCGCGCCAAAAAGCACATGTTTTCCCAGACGGCAACGCGCGCGCGCGTATGCGACACCATCTACCGACAGAAAAGAGAAACATGTACCAAAAGAAACGTCAAAATAGTTTTTTACTGCACTCTCTTGCACGTGCTGCGACTTCTTATTAAATAATATGTACTACCATTTATTTGTAATATTTGATTTCTTTTTAAAACAACCTATTTTTTAGTGTACGGCCCCCGAAAAAGCCAGGCAGTCGTGGGCCGGGCTCCCGCGAGGTCGCGCGCTCACCGATTGGCCGTTGGCTTCCCCTTCTTTCTCCTCCCGTACTTCGCTGTCGTCATTTTGACGTCACTCCGAAAAGGAACGGTTCGGAAACGGAACCGAAGTGGAATCTGGCCCCAGTGCCGCATTTCATTGACCAAAGCGAAAGCGAAGATGCCATAAACGAGGGAATAAACTTTAAGGTTCGTTTTCTGACCTCTCACATTTTCTGCGACTGGATCACTCACCTTCGTAATTCGCATGAAAATCAAATGATTCCATTTGTCGCAAACTATTTCTGAGACATTGAGGAGCGTAATAAATTTCTCAATTTTTTTCCCTACACGTGCAGTATTGTGTTAGTTATTTTTTGTAAGAAACGTTTTCATGTAACTATGCATGCATAAGTACTGATCATATAGAAAAAGAACTAATCGCGTCATCATACAGAACAGGGCTTTATGCACATGCTGGCATAAAAAAACTGCGCACTATCTACTCAATTATTTGAGACCTAGCTTGGGGGGACTTGACGACGGTGTTAATTATAATTACCCAGAACTCCACCAGGTATAGCTATAAATAAAAGGAATTACTGTAACTAGCGTAGAAATTTCATATTTGCACCAAGTTTAGTTACATATCGCATGCATGAATAACGAAAACACTTTTCATTGCCGCGTCCCCTCTCAATCTCGCCACGTGTCTGTTAGTAGCACGCCTGCGGCTGCTTCTTTCCAAACAAGCTTCGCGATCATCTATTACCTCATGAAACATGACACATGCATGATGCAATGAAAAAGCATATGGCGTTTAGCACACTTAAAGTACGCTATTCTAAGCACACCAACGCGACCGCGCAAGATTGACACAACTTACCAGACTTCTTTCTACTCGAATGAAATAATTACGTCGTCATATCAAGAAACAGTTTCAAGTAAATATTAAATGTCACAAAACGCGCCATTAAAACATGGTGTGCTATTAACAAAAAAACGCATTCCTTGGGGGCGAGTGAACCTGTCGGCGCCCCGTGCACTCCGGCTCAAGGTGATAAGTACGTGTGCAGCTACATATGTCTTTTTTTTTCCTTGAGCAATTATCAGCCTACTATCCTGAAGTTCAGGTGAATGAACGCAGTAACTTGCATGCATTAAGTGCATTGAGTGGCAGTGCCTATCGACTCCCAGACTTCGCGCTTTACTACCGTGGCCCAATGCCTGTTAGCCAGTTTCCGAATGCGGCATTTATGCGCGAGAAACCTATCGAGGCTAATTTAATATTTTTTATGCTACTACGCGGATCCAGCAGTGACGCAGCTGGTCAATATATGCTGCTTCTGCAGTGCACAGGCTTGAAGCAGCCGCCGGTAACTGTGGCAGCTGCGGTAGGCACGGGCAAGCGGAACCTGTTTTGCCTACCATGCGAAAGTCGCTGCTAACATCAGCGCCACCGCATCTTCGTGACGTCGCGGGGTGAAGGAGGTCCATACTAAAGTAAAGGCAGCCCTCCTAAAAAAGTATCGCCTGTCCGCAGAGGCCTTTCGGCGCCGCTTCAGGGAAGCCAGAAAACAGCCTAATCAGTCATTTCCGGATTTTGCGTATAACTTTAAGGCAGACCTGAAGGAATGGCTAAAGGGAGAACAGGCTTACGGAACTCACGATAAAGTAATAGAGGTGATCTGCCTGGAGCAGTTTTTTGGCTCTTTGAGGGAAGAAATGCGCGTGAGGGTGCAGGACAGGCCGGGAAATAGAACCCTAGAAAGTGCAGCAGAGCTGGCCGAAGAGTTCCATGTCAAGCGCGTAGCAGATGGTGCGCGTGCCCCCGTAAGCCCCAAGTAGAAAAAAAATTTCCACGGATCCAGTTCTGTAGCCTTCTGCTGCCGCCAGCGCGACGGCAATTTCCTCGGCCTCCGCTTCGCCATACTAACAGATACATACTAACAGATTCGAAAGAAACGTGCAAAAACTATACAAAGGGCAGAGTCAGCAAAACGGCCCTTAGGATACTCGGCGAGGTAGCCCCTGCAGGGTTGGAAAAACTCAGACATAATTTAATTTGGATCCTAGGCCACGCGGGAATAGAGGGGAACGAAAGGGCAGACAGCTTAGCTCGAGGGGAAGCAATCCGAGCCGGGCAGTCACACGCCCCGGGTCTTCACCTTCAAGCCTGCGAGGGGGGATACTCAGAACTTTTAAACCTATGCAAAGGCGTCAGGATTAGATACCCGCCACCACACAAAGCTCTGACAAAGGAGGAGGCCACTGCTTGGAGCAGATTGCAAACGAACTCCTTCCCCAATTTATATATACTAAGCAAAATGTACCCATCGCAATACAAGGACACCTGTCCGTGGTGCGGAGCCATACCCACACTCTACCACATCTCATGGGAATGCGAACGTAACGAGGCATTTCACAAACACAAACACCCGAGTGCGGAGCAATGGGAGAGCCGTCTCACCAGCAGCGAGCTCACGGCCCAGAGGGCCTTTATAGAGCACGCGACCGGTGCAGCACGACTCAGTGGAGCCTTGGAATAGGGGCCCACCCTTGCTGAAAGAAGACTCTAGTCGCCGGCACAAGCACGAAGACGACGGAGCCTTCGATCCGCGAATCCCTTTGGAAATCAATAAATGTTTTCACTCACTCACTCCACGGATCCAGACAGGAGGGGCAGCAAGCCGCAACTGGGAGCGGAACGAGGGCCACAAACAAGCAACCCCACAAAGGGGGCGACCGAAAAAGAGAGGGATAAGGCTTTTGAAGCCATAAAGAAACCAGTGTGTTTCCGTTGTCACGAGCCCGGTCACATCGCCCACGCTTGCAGGAAGCAGGAAATCGTTCTCTCCTTGGTGGAGGCGGGCGATGAGAACATGCGCCTGCTTGAGCCATACCTGAAAGACATGCAGGTTAATGGAAAACCGTGCCGGGTTCTGAGGGACTCCGCGGCCACAACGGACGTAATCCACCCCACGTACGTGAACGCAGCTGATTTTACTGGGGAATGTGCAGGGATTAGGCAGGTGGCCGAAGAGAATAGCGCGTGCTTGCCGATCGCACGAGTTAGAATAGAGAGCCCGTTTGGCGTTCTGGAAACGGAGGCAGCGGTATCACCGAATCTGCCGGAAAAATTTCCGCACCTCTTTTCAAATCGGTCGGAGCAGATGCTACAGGAAGAGGGTCGTAGTTTCGGCGATCGAACCGTCCAGGCGCTCACTCGTGCGAAGGCTCGCGAGATTGCAGCTGAAGTAAATCGTAGGAAGGACGAAGGCTCTCCCACGACGGGTCAGGCAGGGGCAAACCCAGGAGGCGATGCTTCTGAGACGAGCAGAGAGGCTCGCGGCAGGAACAGATGCAACGCCGAGTACAAGGACTCAAAGGGGGTCCAGTTCGATCAGCTCGTGGTGCCGCAGACATACCGCGCAGGCATCCTTAAATTGTGCCATGGTGGGGGTTGGTCTTAAAACCTTGAAGTGAAGAAAACTAAAGCTAGGCTTCTACAGGAGTTTTATTGGCCTGGCTGCGTCAGGGATGTCAAGCAGTTTGTAAAGTCCTGCGACACCTGTCAGCGTGACGGAAAGCAGGGGATTTAAGGAAGGCTCCGATGAAGCTAGTGCCCGTGATTAGCGAACCCTTCCGTCGTTTGGTGGGGGGACGTAGTCGGTCCTCTACCAGTGACTCAGTAGGGCTACCGCTACCGAAAAGGGCGGGAAAACGGGAATGCCGACGGTCTCAGTCGTAGGTTTCCCGCATAATCTCGCGTAAAATGCCCTAATGCTCGAGAAAAGCTACCGTATCATTTTTGGTTTTTGTTTTGTATTTTTTTTTCTCTTGCTTCTCCGTACCTACCTCATTGCCGAAAAAAAAGTTTTTTACCAAATTTCAGACGCATGTCTTTTGCGAAAAAAAGGAAAAACAAAGAGGAACTAGTTTTGGTTCAGCAGACTTCCGGGCGTAAGCTGTTGGCGAGGGTTAAGTCATCCAAAATTTGCAGCCATATTGCTCTGTATTAAAGACCTGGCAATGTTCTGAGGCTGGGCACGTGCTGCCTAGCCGGAGGTAGGGGCTGAGCTCAGATCGGTTCGCTAATGCTCCGTTAAGGACCCTTGCCAGCTGTGCAGGTCAAGTGGACTGACTACTACGAGGCCGACTGGGACTCTGACGCCCATTCGTGGTGCACCGACCAGCTGCAACCACTTCGTGGCGTTTTCTTGGCGGCGGACGGATTGTTGTGATCGGAGGCCCCTACAGCAGGAACAGACGAGCCCGGCAGGCGCCATCGAACTATGCTTGACCCAAAGGTGCTGTCGTCCTGAGAAGAGGATTAGGAACGGCTCCTGGCGACCGTGAGCTGTGACGAAAGGCATCTCATCCCTTCGTCCGGAGTATGGAATGCGGCATTGCTCCCGAACTACGCCCTCACGTGGACCGGCAGAAAGACGCGAACAAAGGCGCCGAACCCGCCTCGCTCGCTTGCACGTGCGGCCAGACAAAGCGGAGGCGGACACGGCTGATTCATCTTACCCTCTGGAATGCCCGGGGGCGTCATGACGCATCTTTACACGGAGAGGATCACCGCCTGCTAAGCCACCGACCTTGTGCACCTGCTCAACCGGTCGGAAAAAGGATTCCAGGACCTCAAGGCGCCAGGATTCCTTATCGCCTGTGCACGTGTTTGTGGGGGCGGAGCGGTCACGGGGTTAGGGAAGAGACTATGAAGAGTGTGTCTGCCCATTGGACGCTTGATCAGCAACCGGTTTCTCTAGCTAGGTGCCTAGGGAATATCCACTGTATTTAAGCCGCGATTTGGCTGGTTTCACGGCACTCTCTCTCTGACTTTTGGGTCTCCCTGGTTCTGTTGTAAATATGTAACACTTCATCTCTGACTTTTGGCTCTCCCTGCTTCTGTTGTAAATATGTAGCACTCCATCTCTGACTTTTGGGTCTCCCTGGTTCTGTTGTAAATATGTAGCACTTCATGTCTGACTTTTGGTCTCCCTGCTTCTCTTGTAAATATGTAAATAAACCTTCAAGTTTACCAACCCTCCTGAAGGCTTCCCTCCGTCGTCTGCAGAGTTCATCGTCATGCGGTGAAGACCTCGGTTGCGATACCCAAGCATATCAGCGCCGAGCGAACGCCGCTCTTGCCCGCGATTGGCCGGGACCGTCATGACGTCATCCACGGGGATCTCCGGCCGGCACCGACGGCGTAGCTGCGTAGCGCGTTGCTTCAGCTGGCTTTTAAGGACTACGTTTGGGAAATTATGAATAATTCAAGCAGTGTTGAACAGTTTGGACTTTCGCCATACATGTTCAAGCCATCAGCAGCTTCAGAAAACGGCGGAACCAACGACGCCGCGTAGTGCACCTGCAGCGAAAGTCAAGTCGCGACATTTTCAAGTGTTGGAAATCTCGACTGGATGGATGGGTGAATGGTTCTTTTATTTCCACCGGAAATGAAGGCCCGTTACTACTCACCGCCCCCGGCACGCAGGCCTGGAGGGCGGGGGCCCGAGCCTTCGTGACTAAAGGTTAACAAAGAGATTTTATCTCTTCGCGGCATCAGCCGCCAGGCGGATTGGTTTGTTTCTGCCGAGCGGGTTCTTCGCTGCGCAGCAGGGCTTCCCAGCTTTCTCTGCTGTCAATATCTTCGTCGACTCCGGGGTAGTCGGCGCATTCCCATATTCTCTGCTTCCAGGTAACTGTGGAACCGCCGCACTGTCAGAACCTGAACGAGCGCGCGCAAACCTATTCCGAAATCGTTGAGAACTATACAGACTAAACAGAAAACTGGTGCCACCGCCTGATAAGAAGCTAAGTAATAGAGAAGCGACCGCATGGCGGCGCCTGCAAGCCGGAAATTTCGTTAACCCAGTATGGGCCTTTCACGTCCTACCATGGTAACACGAAAACCAAATCTCGACTGATACGTATGTTTTGCGTAGTTGCATGCGCGTGCATATCTTTTGTGTAGGTGCAAATGGCAATAAAAAAAAGTAAATTGCGTCGAAACGTTTTTGTGTACCGCTGCTGCATAAAACCTGACCACCAACTTCTTGTAACGCCTCTAAACATGATCTAATTCAGATCACCGGCAAGCTTACACGAGTCACGCGAGGTAAAGCATTTGTTTGTTCATTTATTTATAGTTACTTGCCTAATTACTCCCGAACGCCTTTTTGAACTACAAAAGAATGCCAAACTGGATGAGTTGGAGTGGGTTCCCTGCTGTACTGCAGCGCGAAGAGACGAGGCGACCGGGAGGAAGCTCTCGTGTGCGCTTTCCTTCTGTCGCATGTTCGGGCTACTACTGTTCAACCATGACTCTTGTGCACTTACCCCCGTGCGTTGTTTTTTTTTGCATGCTGAACACGCTTTTGAACAATAATTATGTCTGCGTTTCGGAGCTCGCAGTGCTGCTCATCAAAACTAGTGTGCTGCGAGGTATAGTTGCTGCTGTTGCGTGTCGAGAGAACCGGCCGAATTGTTTGTGGCAGATATATGCGTACCGCGGCTCGACAACTTTGCCGTTCTGACTCAAGGACAAATTTGCATGAATTCTAGCGCAATTCTTGATCGTCAGCCATGACCAAGCGCTCATGAATGCAAATGTTTGCTTTGCTCAAGTATACTAGGCTTATATAATCGGTTTTTTGTTCAGTTAGGTGCAGCTGCATGTGTTCCGCGCTTATGAAAGATTAAGAGAATTGCTTGTGCTGCCACGAGGTGCAAGCAATAAGGAAAAAGCCAAAAGGCACACAGTGCGTAACGAGCTCAAAAGAGTTTAAGACTGTGTGCCTCAAAGACAGTGCTGGAAGTGGCCTTAGCTCAGCATGGATTTCAACCAGCTGGAAAAGGCAAAGCGTTTACAAACAGGTAAGAAAGTAATATAACGAAAAGAGAAATATTGATGCACATATTTTGTGCAGGCAGCTTCGACATGCTGCGTACCTCCAGATTGTCTGGTGAACGTGGGAGAGGCTTGGGGAGAACAACCGACGGATTCTACGACGCTGTGTGCTGAGCGCTGTTGGAAAGCAGTACCATGCCAAAACTGGTTATTATACAGGCTTCAAGCATTACACGGAACGCCCGAACGAGAGAAAGTAAACGGCACTGGCAGAAGATTACATTGACCTGTGGTTCCGTAAAGCGCGGACCGCAGCGAAGCAAGCGCAGCCGGACGGCCGGCCGACTCCCCGTGAATGGCGCCACTTCCGCCAGTTCTCCCTCTCTGCGGTCCCCCCACCCGGCGCTTCCGGAAGCGACGAGGGCGTGCCGTCGGAGGGTTTTTAAGAAGCGATTGCAGCTCTGTTCGCGGATAGAATCGGGAAAAAATTTGCACACATGATTTTCAAGGTCCTTTCTTCCAAACCACAGCGTTTCATGCGATTTGAAAACCGTTTCAGCTTCCCTTTAAGGAAAGACGCCCACAGTTTCTCAAGGCTGGAAACGTGCCTTTCGCACTGCGTTCAGCAGTGGAGGAAGAGCTGGGAAAGCTGGACGAGATGGGCGTCGTTGCGCAAGTTTCTATGCCAGCGGGTTTGCCGCACCTGTCGTGCCGCATGTTAAGAAGGAGGGGGCAATCCAAGTGTGCGGAGATTACAAGACGGCTCTGAACCCTGTTTCAGACAGAGAGCAGTCTCTCCCTAGGCTTGATGAGCTGCTAGCTGCACTTGCCGGACGGCCTCACTTTTCGAAGCTGGATCTAAATAGAGCCTACCAACAAGTGGAAATGTCGGGGGACTCTAAAAGGCCTCTCACGTTGAATACGCATAAATGGCTGTCTGCTGCAAACAGGCCACCAGTCGGAGTCGCCTCAGCACCTACGTTGTTTCAGCGTATTACGGATAACATTTTGGGGGCACTGCCAGGTGAGTAATATGTTATATAGAGGACATTCTTGTGACAGGGACGTCCAGGCATCGTACGAAGCAAGGAATTCGCCTGAAGCTACGTATGGTGACCACCCGTGGACAAAGACCTCGAAAATCGAGTGAGACACTGGATGCCATGCCTGCAGCAGCGCTGCGTGCCACAAAAGGCGCCATTGCTCCCGTGGTCGTGGCCTACGCGTCCATGGTCACGTGTCCATATTGACTTTGCGGGCCCATTCCGTAATCGTATGCTGCCAGTGGCTGTAGACGCGCATTCAAAATGGCCAGAGGTGTACGTCGTGAGATGTGCGTCCGCGCAAGCAACCATATAGAGATTACGCGATTCGTTCGCTCGATAGGCGCGCCGGAGACAGTTGTGATAACGGCGCACAGTTAGCATCGTCGGAGCTCAGAGCGTTCATGAAAGAGCACGCCGTTTGGCAAGTTCTCACTTCTACCTATCACCCGAGCAGCAATGGAGAGAGAGAGAGACGACATTCTTGACGGAAAAAGGAAAGGGGGAACGGCGCATGCAGTAATCTCTCTCCAGAGCAGGAGATGGTCGTCGCGCCGCTTTGGGGAGAGGGGATTAGAAGGTCGTTAGGCAGAGGGGGAAAGGGAGGAGTGGAGGTGGTCGGGAAAAGGTCAGCGCGCCCGCAGCAGCAGGGGCGCGTTGTTAGAACCTCTCGAGGAGCTGCGTGGCTTCCACAAACAAGCAAGTAGCCAAAGGCGCGTCGCGTTGTTTCGCGGGGGCCAGCGGGGAAGAGAATGTGTTATCTGGTGTCGCACGGAAGTCCTTGCTTCCTGTAGCAATTCTTGAGGCTTCTTTGTGCTTCAAGAGTGGGGCAGAGGCAGGCAGGTGTTCCAGCGTCTCGGTAGCGCCGCAGTCTTTGCAGCGAGGTGAGGCAGCACCAAGTAGTCTGTGCATCCGTTCGGCAGTCCATACACAGCCTATGCGCATTCGCAGGAGTGTCGAACGGTGGATAAGGCTATATTCTTGAAGGCGAAGGAGCCTTGGTGGGTTTCCTGTTGCGACGCGGGTGTCTGGGTGCTTCTGGAGCGTTCGCGCTGGGATGTTTTTTCGAGCTACATCGAAGCGTGTCACAGCTTCAGTCACTGGTGCGCTGGCGTCGTGAGCTTGTTTGGCGAGCTCGTCTGCGCGCTCGTTTCCTGGTATTCCCGTGTGCGACGGAAGCCGCTGGAAGATTATGTCGCAGCCATTAGTTTGGATGCGGCGGAACTTGTCTTCTAGTGTTCGGAGGTCTAGTTGGTTGGCGTGGATCTTGTTGAGCAGTAAAAGTGCTGCCCTTGAGTCGCTGAATATTGCTACTCGAGTAAATTCTGGCATTTCCAGAAGAAGGTCAGCGGCTAAATGTAGGGCAGCAAGCTCTGCAAGAGTGGACGATACCGCAAAAGATAAGCGGCATTCTCTTGAGATGCCAAGTGAAGGTGCTACACAAGCCGCTGCAGCAGAGTTCGTTTCTGGAATAACAGAGCCGTCGGTGTAGAATAAGGTGCGGTCGGCGAATTCTTCTGCTATGAGACAGGTTGCCTCCCGTTGTAGAGCGCAGGCTGGGGTGGTGCGCTTGGAGCGTATGCCCGGTATCCTTAGGTTCACACCTATTGGCTTCCTACGATTCGGGGGAAGTGGGGCAGGTCCGAGTTGGGGTGGGCTTGCTATGTGTGCGTCGAAGAGCTTGACAGCGCGGCCATTTGCGAGTGAGGAGCGCTATGCAGGCGTTCCAAGAGCTGATGCGTGTCCTTAGCTCTGCGCATACGCTCAGCGTGGTCGAGGGCCGTTCGCTGTGATGCGAGGGAGACAGGCCACGTGTTAGCTTCTGCGTAGGTGCCAGGTACTTGTGACCGACGCGGTAGGCGCATAAAGCGGCGGATGGCTGCGCGTTGGTCTACGTCGATGGCGCGCCACAGGCTGGGGCGCAGGTCGACGAGCGGCAGAGCGTAGAGGAATTTAGCCACCGCTATTCCTCTGTAGAAGCGGTCTGCTATCTCTGGGGAGCAGCCTTGTCCTTTGGCTTGTAGTCGGTTAGCCATTGCGGCAACTTGGCGCGCCTCTTTCCTCACTTGAGCGAACGCGTGGCCGCCAGGTGAGCTGCGCGTCGATATCGAGGCAAAGGTAGCGGGCACATTTTTTCCATTGGAGGGGGATGCCTTTTAGCTGCAGCTTTGGTATGAGTTTCCGTGCAGCAGGCCGAAGGTGGGATATGAGGGCCTCTCTTTTGGAGGTTGACAGGCTGAGCCCCACGGTGGTGAGAAATTCTCCGACACATTCGAGTGCATGTTGGAGCTGCGCTCTAACTGTACGTCCAGACAGTGTGGGGCCACTGCAGCAGAGGGCTATGTCGTCAGCATATGTGCAAAGGCGTACCTGGTAGAGAGGGGAACGAGGGATGATTTTCGGGATGTTGGCCAGCACGATGTTGAACAAGAAAGAGCTGAGAACGCTGCCCTGTGGGACGCCCTTGGTGATGTGGCGAGGTGTGCTGAGTGAGTCGCCAGCTTTCACCCGCATGGTTCTGCCTGAGAGGAACGATTTGACATATCTGAATAGATTCTCAGCCAGACTTATGTTTATGAGAGCATCAAGTATAGGTGCGTGGGTTAGTGAGTCAAAAGCGCTCTGGATGTCGAGGAGGACGAGGTAAGCAGCTTGTTTCTTGTGCTTTGCTTCCTCTAAGAAGGCAGATATCTCCGCTATGCAGTCTGCCGTGCATCGGGAGTGGTGGAAGCCTCTTTGTTCTGGTGCGAGTGCACCTCTCACGTCAGCCATCCATTGAAGCCGCTTCAGTGCCATAAGTTCCATTGTTTTTCCTGGGACTGAACTGAGGAATATGGGCCTGTAAGAGTTTATGTTTGCAGGAGGCTTCTCCGGAACATCTCCGCTAGCAAAGACTTGGTTGTATGCTTCAAGCAGGCGCTGGCGTTGGTCACTATTTAAATTCCGTAACATCTGGTGAGTGACTTGGTCTGAGCCAGGGGCACTTCGTCGCCTGCGTTTGTGTTCGAGCGCGATATGTAGCTCGTGGGCTGTGAAAGGCTCAGTGCATAGGGCGTGAAATTCGCGCAAGAACCAGACGAATGAAGAGGCGGAAAAGATGGAGGCGATAGGCGTGTCACTCACCAGAGTGGGGACAAAGTGTTCAGCGAGGAGATCGGCCAGTGTGTGAGCATCAATCCCTTTGGCCGCTGCTATGGGGAGAGCAGGGAAGCGTGGTGCTTTAGAGGGGAGCATGGATGAGAGAATCCGCCAGCCGCGAGCCTGAGCACGGGGTTCGTCCAGGGCACGACACACAGAGATCCAGCTACGACGTCGTAGCCGTTTGGCGTGACGCAGGCACGCAGCGTCCAAGCGCTTGTAGATAGATAGTCCAGTGTTCGGGCTTGTTCGTGCGCCGTGCTCGACGTTGAGCCCTTGGACGCGCAGCACGCAGGTTCAAGAGTTTTATATCTGGCACAGGTGTTCCAGGGAGCACAGCACAACGTATGGTAGCAGCACTCGCGCTGGCGGCAATGTGGTCAAAGAAGCTACGTGGTTCGCTTGGAGTTTCATCACACAGCTCGCGGAAGCGTGTCCACTGCACTGTACTGTAGATCACTTTGTCGGCAGAGCAGCACGTTCACAGAGGCAGCACGTTCGTAGTGTGCCTCTGTGAATGCTTCGGCCGGGGCGAAGTTTGTTGTGGCGGCAGAGGCAGGGAGTACAATGCTGTCAGCTTCTGGGATGGCTCGCCTTTGGATTCCGGGATCGAGGCATATACGGGTGTCGTCCTGGTGAGACGCGGCGTGAGCTGTACTCGGCTCGGTTGGGAGCGGGGCTTGGCCTTGGGCTGGTTCGCTATGGCTGATGGTTGCAGGTGTAATGCTGTCGTAGCGTCGTATAGCCGCGATGTTAGAAAGGTTTCAGTGCTGCCACCATTGCTTGCTTCCTGGCTGCTAACCGCATTCACCGAAGATGTGCTGGCGTTTGCGGGTGCGTCGCCAGGTGGAGGGGTCTTCTGTGTCGTAGTGACCAGGCGGACCGCTTCTTGTCGGCGCTGAAGGGTGGCGTTTGCTTCAGCAATCAGTTTACGCAGGCTGCGGGCGCACCCGAGGCTGTTTGATCATCTGTGACGATGGAGAGCGTTTCGAATGCCTTCCTCATCGAGGACGTGGAGGAAGTCTTCTTCGTCCGCCATGGTTCAGTTGGTAGTGGGTGTGACGGTCTGGGGGCTGGAGGGGCCATGGCACACAGGCCACGGGGAATGGGCCTGAGTGAGGACTGTTGAGAATAGGAAAAATTAAAACTCGGGGACACGGGAGCGGGCGGACTCGATGCCGCGACGGGAGCGCTCGGATAAACAGGAGAGGGCACAAAAAAACACGTCTGCTCTCTAAGGAGGTCAGAGAGCGATATCAGCAGCAGTGGACTGGCTGAAAGGTTTGTGCAGACGGGAAAGAGCTCCTCACGCAGAGGCCCGGCAACAGAAAGCCTCGAAGAAGCATTATCCAAATTCCTGATGGCCTATCGGAACACACCGCCTTATCTTTTCCTTGGTCAGCAGCTGCGCACTCGTTTGGACGCTTCAAAGCCCGCCCTGTCGCGTACAGTCGGCGCAAGCCAGTTCCAGCAAACGACGCTGCGATGTTCTTGTCACACTGTGTTTCAAGTCGATGAACAGGTTTTGGCGCGCAATTTCAGGAGTGGACCAAGATGGCTCAACGCAACTATCTTGCAGCGCAGCGGGCCAGTGTCGTACGAGGTCAGGCTGCAGACACGCAACGAATCCTGCACGTGGAGGCGACTCGAGGACCATTTGCTACAAGCCTCGGCTACGACGACGGCGTCTCCATTTGCGGTGGGGGAGAAGACCGACCTCTGTTATCCAGAACTGTCCGCCACCATCAACCGATGCCAGCCATCGTGGCTCTCCAAATTGCGGCGGAGAAAGTGATGCGTGCCGCCGCAGTGTCACCGGTGCGATACGCAACGCGCCAAGTGACGTCAGCAGTGGCTCTACAAACAGCGAGCACCTGCAT